>NC_091962.1:1845963-2145963 GCF_031021105.1 Erythrolamprus reginae | reverse complement strand
AATATTCACTGTTTTTTGTTCTATCTATAAATTTCTGAAGGGTACTTTTTTTTTTTGTATAATGTTGAGCCCTTCAGATACTCACCATCTCCTGTGTTTTTCTGCCAAACGATGATGGTAAATCTCCTGTATAAAGTTAAGACCTTTAGATACTCACAATCTCCTGTGTTTTTCTCCAAAGTGATGAAAGTAAATCTTCTATTTAATATTGAGCCCTGTAGGTACTTCTGGCCTTCCTTTAAAATATGGATCTCTGCATAATGATACAGTTAAATTTTTAACAAATTTTTAAAATGTGTTTAAAAAAGCACCCTTCAAATATTCACTGTTTTTTGTTCTGTCTATAAATTTCTGAAGGGTACTTTTTTTTTTTTGTATACTGTTGAGCCCTTCAGATACTCACCATCTCCTGTGTTTTGCTCCAAATATATGAAGGTAAATCTCCTGTATAAAGTTAAGCCCTTTAGATACTCACCATCTCCTGTGTTTTTCTCCAAAGTGATGAAAGTAAATCTTCTATTTAATATTGAGCCCTGTAGGTACTTCAGGCCTTCTTTTCAAATATGAATCTGTGTTTGTCTCCAAAATTATACAGTTAAATTTTTAACACATTTTTAAAATTTGTTTAAAAAAGCACCCTTCAAATATTCACTGTTTTTTGTTCTATCTATAAATTTCTGAAGGGTACTTTTTTTTTGTATAATGTTGAGCCCTTCAGATACTCACTATCTTCTGTGTTCCTCTCCAAAATGATGAAGGTAAATCTCCTGTATAAAGTTAAGCCCTTTAGATACTCACCATCTCCTGTGTTTTTCTCCAAAGTGATGAAAGTAAATCTTCTATTTAATATTGAGCCCTGTAGGTACTCCAGGCCTTCTTTTCAAATATGAATCTGTGTTTGTCTCCAAAATTATACAGTTTAATTTTTAACACATTTTTAAAATTTGTTTAAAAAAGCACCCTTCAAATATTCACTGTTTTTTGTTCTGTCTATAAATTTCTGAAGGGTACTTTTTTTTTTTCTATAATGTTGAGCCCTTCAGATACTCACCATCTCCTGTGTTTTAATGCGAAACGATGACGGTAAATCTCCTGTATAAAGTTAAGACCTTTAGATACTCACCATCTCCTGTGTTTTTCTCCAAAGTGATGAAAGTAAATCTTCTATTTAATATTGAGCCCTGTAGGTACTTCTGGCCTTCCTTTCAAATATGACTCTCTACATAATGATACAGTTAAATGTTTAACAAATTTTTAAAATGTGTTTAAAAAAGCACCCTTCAAATATTCACTGTTTTTTGTTCTGTCTATAAATTTCTGAAGGGTACTTTTTTTTTTTGTATACTGTTGAGCCCTTCAGATACTCACCATCTCCTGTGTTTTGCTCCAAAATGATGAAGGTAAATCTCCTGCATAAAGTTAAGACCTTTAGATACTCACCATCTCCCGTGTTTTTCTCCAAAGTGATGAAAGTAAATCTTCTATTTAATATTGAGCCCTGTAGGTACTTCTGGCCTTCCTTTAAAATATGGATCTCTGCATAATGATACAGTTAAATTTTTAACAAATTTTTAAAATGTGTTTAAAAAAGCACCCTTCAAATATTCACTGTTTTTTGTTCTATCTATAAATTTCTGAAGGGTACTTTTTTTTTTGTATAATGTTGAGCCCTTCAGATACTCACTATCTAATGTGTTCCTCTCCAAAATGATGAAGGTAAATCTCCTGTATAAAGTTAATCCGTTTAGATACTCACCATCTCCTGTGTTTTTCTCCAAAGTGATGAAAGTAAATCTTCTATTTAATACTGAGCCCTGTAGGTACTTCAGGCCTTCTTTTCAAATATGAATCTGTGTTTGTCTCCAAAATTATACAGTTAAATTTTTAACACATTTTTAAAATTTGTCTATAAATTTCTGAAGGGTACTTTTTTTTTTCTAGGGTACTTTTTTTTTTCTACAATGTTGAGCCCTTCAGATACTCACCATCTCCTGTGTTTCTCTGCCAAACGATGACGGTAAATCTCCTGTATAAAGTTAAGACCTTTAGATACTCACCATCTCCTGTGTTTTTCTCCAAAGTGATGAAAGTAAATCTTCTATTTAATATTGAGCCCTGTAGGTACTTTTGGCCTTTCTTTCAAATATGGATCTCTACATAATGATACAGTTAAATTTTTAACAAATTTTTAAAATGTGTTTAAAAAAGCACCCTTCAAATATTCACTGTTTTTTGTTCTGTCTATAAATTTCTGAAGGGTACTTTTTTTTTTTGTATACTGTTGAGCCCTTCAGATACTCACCATCTCCTGTGTTTTGCTCCAAAATGATGAAGGTAAATCTCCTGCATAAAGTTAAGACCTTTAGATACTCACCATCTCCTGTGTTTTTCTCCAAAGTGATGAAAGTAAATCTTCTATTTAATATTGAGCCCTGTAGGTACTTCTGGCCTTCCTTTAAAATATGGATCTCTGCATAATGATACAGTTAAATTTTTAACAAATTTTTAAAATGTGTTTAAAAAAGCACCCTTCAAATATTCACTGTTTTTTGTTCTATCTATAAATTTCTGAAGGGTACTTTTTTTTTTGTATAATGTTGAGCCCTTCAGATACTCACTATCTTCTGTGTTCCTCTCCAAAATGATGAAGGTAAATCTCCTGTATAAAGTTAATCCGTTTAGATACTCACCATCTCCTGTGTTTTTCTCCAAAGTGATGAAAGTAAATCTTCTATTTAATATTGAGCCCTGTAGGTACTTCAGGCCTTCTTTTCAAATATGAATCTGTGTTTGTCTCCAAAATTATACAGTTAAATTTTTAACACATTTTTAAAATTTGTTTAAAAAAGCACCCTTCAAATATTCACTGTTTTTTTTCTGTCTATAAATTTCTGAAGGGTACTTTTTTTTTTTCTACAATGTTGAGCCCTTCAGATACTCACCATCTCCTGTGTTTCTCTGCCAAACGATGACGGTAAATCTCCTGTATAAAGTTAAGACCTTTAGATACTCACCATCTCCTGTGTTTTTCTCCAAAGTGATGAAAGTAAATCTTCTATTTAATATTGAGCCCTGTAGGTACTTTTGGCCTTTCTTTCAAATATGGATCTCTACATAATGATACAGTTAAATTTTTAACAAATTTTTAAAATTTGTTTTAAAAAGCACCCTTCAAATATTCACTGTTTTTTGTTCTATCTATAAATTTCTGAAGGGTACTTTTTTTTTGTATAATGTTGAGCCCTTCAGATACTCACCATATCCTGTGTTTTTCTGCCAAACGATGATGGTAAATCTCCTGTATAAAGTTAAGACCTTTAGATACTCACCATCTCCTGTGTTTTTCTCCAAAGTGATGAAAGTAAATCTTCTATTTAATATTGAGCCCTGTAGGTACTTCTGGCCTTCCTTTAAAATATGGATCTCTGCATAATGATACAGTTAAATTTTTAACAAATTTTTAAAATGTGTTTAAAAAAGCACCCTTCAAATATTCACTGTTTTTTGTTCTGTCTATTAATTTCTGAAGGGTACTTTTTTTTTTTGTATACTGTTGAGCCCTTCAGATACTCACCATCTCCTGTGTTTTGCTCCAAATATATGATGGTAAATCTCCTGTATAAAGTTAAGACCTTTAGATACTCACCATCTCCTGTGTTTTTCTCCAAAGTGATGAAATTAAATCTTCTATTTAATATTGAGCCCTGTAGGTACTTCTAGCCTTTTTTCAAATATGGATCTCTACATAATGATACAGTTAAATTTTTAACAAATTTTTAAAATTTGTTTAAAAAAGCACCCTTCAAATATTCACTGTTTTTTGTTCTATCTATAAATTTCTGAAGAGTACTTTTTTTTTTGTATAATGTTGAGCCCTTCAGATACTCACTATCTCCTGTGTTTTTCTGCCAAACGATGATGGTAAATCTCCTGTATAAAGTTAAGACCTTTAGATACTCACCATCTCCTGTGTTTTTCTCCAAAGTGATGAAAATAAATCTTCTATTTAATATTGAGCCCTGTAGGTACTTCTGGCCTTTCTTTCAAATATGGATCTCTGCATAATGATACAGTTAAATTTTTAACAAATTTTTAAAATGTGTTTAAAAAAGCACCCTTCAAATATTCACTGTTTTTTGTTGTATCTATAAATGTCTGAAGGGTACTTTTTTTCTTTCTATAATGTTGAGCCCTTCAGATACTCACCATCTCCTGTGTTTCTCTGCCAAACGATGACGGTAAATCTCCTGTATAAAGTTAAGACCTTTAGATACTCACCATCTCCTGTGTTTTTCTCCAAAGTGATGAAAGTAAATCTTCTATTTAATATTGAGCCCTGTAGGTACTTCTGGCCTTTCTTTCAAATATGGATCTCTACATAATGATACAGTTAAATTTTTAACAAATTTTTAAAATTTGTTTAAAAAAGCACCCTTCAAATATTCACTGTTTTTTGTTCTATCTATAAATTTCTGAAGGGTACTTTTTTTTTTGTATAATGTTGAGCCCTTCAGATACTCACCATCTCCTGTGTTTTGCTCCAAATATATGAAGGTAAATCTCCTGTATAAAGTTAAGCCCTTTAGATACTCACCATCTCCTGTGTTTTTCTCCAAAGTGATGAAAGTAAATCTTCTATTTAATATTGAGCCCTGTAGGTACTTCTGGCCTTCCTTTAAAATATGGATCTCTGCATAATGATACAGTTAAATTTTTAACAAATTTTTAAAATGTGTTTAAAAAAGCACCCTTCAAATATTCACTGTTTTTTGTTCTGTCTATAAATTTCTGAAGCGTACTTTTTTTTTTGTATAATGTTGAGCCCTTCAGATACTCACTATCTTCTGTGTTCCTCTCCAAAATGATGAAGGTAAATCTCCTGTATAAAGTTAAGCCCTTTAGATACTCACCATCTCCTGTGTTTTTCTCCAAAGTGATGAAAGTAAATCTTCTATTTAATATTGAGCCCTGTAGGTACTCCAGGCCTTCTTTTCAAATATGAATCTGTGTTTGTCTCCAAAATTATACAGTTTAATTTTTAACACATTTTTAAAATTTGTTTAAAAAAGCACCCTTCAAATATTCACTGTTTTTTGTTCTGTCTATAAATTTCTGAAGGGTACTTTTTTTTTTCTATAATGTTGAGCCCTTCAGATACTCACCATCTCCTGTGTTTTAATGCGAAACGATGACAGTAAATCTCCTGTATAAAGTTAAGACCTTTAGATACTCACCATCTCCTGCGTTTTTCTCCAAAGTGATGAAAGTAAATCTTCTATTTAATATTGAGCCCTGTAGGTACTCCAGGCCTTCTTTTCAAATATGAATCTGTGTTTGTCTCCAAAATTATACAGTTAAATTTTTAACACATTTTTAAAATTTGTTTAAAAAAGCACCCTTCAAATATTCACTGTTTTTTGTTCTATCTATAAATTTCTGAAGGGTACTTTTTTTTTTGTATAATGTTGAGCCCTTCAGATACTCACCATCTCCTGTGTTTTTCTGCCAAACGATGATGGTAAATCTCCTGTATAAAGTTAAGACCTTTAGATACTCACAATCTCCTGTGTTTTTCTCCAAAGTGATGAAAGTAAATCTTCTATTTAATATTGAGCCCTGTAGGTACTTCTGGCCTTCCTTTAAAATATGGATCTCTGCATAATGATACAGTTAAATTTTTAACAAATTTTTAAAATGTGTTTAAAAAAGCACCCTTCAAATATTCACTGTTTTTTGTTCTGTCTATAAATTTCTGAAGGGTACTTTTTTTTTTTGTATACTGTTGAGCCCTTCAGATACTCACCATCTCCTGTGTTTTGCTCCAAATATATGAAGGTAAATCTCCTGTATAAAGTTAAGACCTTTAGATACTCACCATCTCCTGTGTTTTTCTCCAAAGTGATGAAATTAAATCTTCTATTTAATATTGAGCCCTGTAGGTACTTCTAGCCTTTTTTCAAATATGGATCTCTACATAATGATACAGTTAAATTTTTAACAAATTTTTAAAATTTGTTTAAAAAAGCACCCTTCAAATATTCACTGTTTTTTGTTCTATCTATAAATTTCTGAAGGGTACTTTTTTTTTTGTATAATGTTGAGCCCTTCAGATACTCACTATCTCCTGTGTTTTTCTGCCAAACGATGATGGTAAATCTCCTGTATAAAGTTAAGACCTTTAGATACTCACCATCTCCTGTGTTTTTCTCCAAAGTGATGAAATTAAATCTTCTATTTAATATTGAGCCCTGTAGGTACTTCTAGCCTTTTTTCAAATATGGATCTCTACATAATGATACAGTTAAATTTTTAACAAATTTTTAAAATTTGTTTAAAAAAGCACCCTTCAAATATTCACTGTTTTTTGTTCTATCTATAAATTTCTGAAGGGTACTTTTTTTTATTGTATAATGTTGAGCCCTTCAGATACTCACTATCTCCTGTGTTTTTCTGCCAAACGATGATGGTAAATCTCCTGTATAAAGTTAAGACCTTTAGATATTCACCATCTCCTGTGTTTTTCTCCGAAGTGATGAAAATAAATCTTCTATTTAATATTGAGCCCTGTAGGTACTTCTGGACTTCCTTTCAAATATGGATCTCTGCATAATGATACAGTTAAATTTTTAACAAATTTTTAAAATGTGTTTAAAAAAGCACCCTTCAAATATTCACTGTTTTTTGTTGTATCTATAAATGTCTGAAGGGTACTTTTTTTCTTTCTATAATGTTGAGCCCTTCAGATACTCACCATCTCCTGTGTTTCTCTGCCAAACGATGACGGTAAATTTCCTGTATAAAGTTAAGACCTTTAGATACTCACCATCTCTTGTGTTTTTCTCCAAAGTGATGAAAGTAAATCTTCTATTTAATATTGAGCCCTGTAGGTACTTCTGGCCTTTCTTTCAAATATGGATCTCTACATAATGATACAGTTAAATTTTTAACACATTTTTAAAATTTGTTTAAAAAAGCACCCTTCAAATATTCACTGTTTTTTGTTCTATCTATAAATTTCTGAAGGGTACTTTTTTTTTTGTATAATGTTGAGCCCTTCAGATACTCACCATCTCCTGTGTTTTGCTCCAAATATATGAAGGTAAATCTCCTGTATAAAGTTAAGCCCTTTAGATACTCACCATCTCCTGTGTTTTTCTCCAAAGTGATGAAAGTAAATCTTCTATTTAATATTGAGCCCTGTAGGTACTCCAGGCCTTCTTTTCAAATATGAATCTGTGTTTGTCTCCAAAATTATACAGTTTAATTTTTAACACATTTTTAAAATTTGTTTAAAAAAGCACCCTTCAAATATTCACTGTTTTTTGTTCTGTCTATAAATTTCTGAAGGGTACTTTTTTTTTTCTATAATGTTGAGCCCTTCAGATACTCACCATCTCCTGTGTTTTAATGCGAAACGATGACGGTAAATCTCCTGTATAAAGTTAAGCCCTTTAGATACTCACCATCTCCTGTGTTTTTCTCCAAAGTGATGAAAGTAAATCTTCTATTTAATATTGAGCCCTGTAGGTACTCCAGGCCTTCTTTTCAAATATGAATCTGTGTTTGTCTCCAAAATTATACAGTTAAATTTTTAACACATTTTTAAAATTTGTTTAAAAAAGCACCCTTCAAATATTCACTGTTTTTTTTCTGTCTATAAATTTCTGAAGGGTACTTTTTTTTTTTCTACAATGTTGAGCCCTTCAGATACTCACCATCTCCTGTGTTTCTCTGCCAAATGATGACGGTAAATCTCCTGTATAAAGTTAAGACCTTTAGATACTCACCATCTCCTGTGTTTTTCTCCAAAGTGATGAAAGTAAATCTTCTATTTAATATTGAGCCCTGTAGGTACTTCTGGCCTTTCTTTCAAATATGGATCTCTACATAATGATACAGTTAAATTTTTAACAAATTTTTAAAATTTGTTTAAAAAAGCACCCTTCAAATATTCACTGTTTTTTGTTCTATCTATAAATTTCTGAAGGGTACTTTTTTTTTTGTATAATGTTGAGCCCTTCAGATACTCACCATCTCCTGTGTTTTTCTGCCAAACGATGATGGTAAATCTCCTGTATAAAGTTAAGACCTTTAGATACTCACCATCTCCTGTGTTTTTCTCCAAAGTGATGAAAGTAAATCTTCTATTTAATATTGAGCCCTGTAGGTACTTCTGGCCTTCCTTTAAAATATGGATCTCTGCATAATGATACAGTTAAATTTTTAACAAATTTTTAAAATGTGTTTTAAAAAGCACCCTTCAAATATTCACTGTTTTTTGTTCTGTCTATAAATTTCTGAAGGGTACTTTTTTTTTTTGTATACTGTTGAGCCCTTCAGATACACACCATCTCCTGTGTTTTGCTCCAAATATATGAAGGTAAATCTCCTGTATAAAGTTAAGCCCTTTAGATACTCACCATCTCCTGTGTTTTTCTCCAAAGTGATGAAAGTAAATCTTCTATTTAATATTGAGCCCTGTAGGTACTTCAGGCCTTCTTTTCAAATATGAATCTGTGTTTGTCTCCAAAATTATACAGTTAAATTTTTAACACATTTTTAAAATTTGTTTAAAAAAGCACCCTTCAAATATTCACTGTTTTTTGTTCTATCTATAAATTTCTGAAGGGTACTTTTTTTTTTCTGTAATGTTGAGCCCTTTAGATACTCACCATCTCCTGTGTTTCTCTGCCAAACGATGACGGTAAATCTCCTGTATAAAGTTAAGACCTTTAGATACTCACCATCTCCTGTGTTTTTCTCCAAAGTGATGAAAGTAAATCTTCTATTTAATATTGAGCCCTGTAGGTACTTCTGGCCTTTCTTTCAAATATGGATCTCTACATAATGATACAGTTAAATTTTTAACAAATTTTTAAAATTTGTTTAAAAAAGCACCCTTCAAATATTCACTGTTTTTTGTTCTATCTATAAATTTCTGAAGGGTACTTTTTTTTTTGTATAATGTTGAGCCCTTCAGATACTCACCATCTCCTGTGTTTTGCTCCAAATATATGAAGGTAAATCTCCTGTATAAAGTTAAGCCCTTTAGATACTCACCATCTCCTGTGTTTTTCTCCAAAGTGATGAAAGTAAATCTTCTATTTAATATTGAGCCCTGTAGGTACTTCTAGCCTTTTTTCAAATATGGATCTCTGCATAATGATACAGTTAAATTTTTAACAAATTTTTAAAATTTGTTTAAAAAAGCACCCTTCAAATATTCACTGTTTTTTTTCTGTCTATAAATTTCTGAAGGGTACTTTTTTTTTTTCTACAATGTTGAGCCCTTCAGATACTCACCATCTCCTGTGTTTCTCTGCCAAATGATGACGGTAAATCTCCTGTATAAAGTTAAGACCTTTAGATACTCACCATCTCCTGTGTTTTTCTCCAAAGTGATGAAAGTAAATCTTCTATTTAATATTGAGCCCTGTAGGTACTTCTGGCCTTTCTTTCAAATATGGATCTCTACATAATGATACAGTTAAATTTTTAACAAATTTTTAAAATTTGTTTAAAAAAGCACCCTTCAAATATTCACTGTTTTTTGTTCTGTCTATAAATTTCTGAAGGGTACTTTTTTTTTTGTATAATGTTGAGCCCTTCAGATACTCACCATCTCCTGTGTTTTTCTGCCAAACGATGATGGTAAATCTCCTGTATAAAGTTAAGACCTTTAGATACTCACCATCTCCTGTGTTTTTCTCCAAAGTGATGAAAGTAAATCTTTTATTTAATATTGAGCCCTGTAGGTACTTCTGGCCTTCCTTTAAAATATGGATCTCTGCATAATGATACAGTTAAATTTTTAACAAATTTTTAAAATGTGTTTAAAAAAGCACCCTTCAAATATTCACTGTTTTTTGTTCTGTCTATAAATTTCTGAAGGGTACTTTTTTTTTTTTTGTATACTGTTGAGCCCTTCAGATACTCACCATCTCCTGTGTTTTGCTCCAAATATATGAAGGTAAATCTCCTGTATAAAGTTAAGCCCTTTAGATACTCACCATCTCCTGTGTTTTGCTCCAAAATGATTAAGGTAAATCTCCTGTATAAAGTTAAGACCTTTAGATACTCACCATCTCCTGTATTTTTCTCCAAAGTGATGAAAGTAAATCTTCTACTTAATATTGAGCCCTGTAGGTACTCCACGCCTTCTTTTCAAATATGAATCTGTGTTTGTCTCCAAAATTATACAGTTAAATTTTTAACAAATTTTTAAAATTTGTTTAAAAAAGCACCCTTCAAATATTCACTGTTTTTTGTTCTGTCTATAAATTTCTGAAGGGTACTTTTTTTTTTTCTATAATGTTGAGCCCTTCAGATACTCACCATCTCCTGTGTTTCTCTGCCAAACGATGACGGTAAATCTCCTGTATAAAGTTAAGACCTTTAGATACTCACCATCTCCTGTGTTTTTCTCCAAAGTGATGAAAGTAAATCTTCTATTTAATATTGAGCCCTGTAGGTACTTCTAGCCTTTTTTCAAATATGGATCTCTACATAATGATACAGTTAAATTTTTAACAAATTTTTAAAATTTGTTTAAAAAAGCACCCTTCAAATATTCACTGTTTTTTGTTCTATCTATAAATTTCTGAAGGGTACTTTTTTTTTTGTATAATGTTGAGTCCTTCAGATACTCACTATCTCCTGTGTTTTTCTGCCAAACGATGATGGTAAATCTCCTGTATAAAGTTAAGACCTTTAGATACTCACCATCTCCTGTGTTTTTCTCCAAAGTGATGAAAATAAATCTTCTATTTAATATTGAGCCCTGTAGGTACTTCTGGCCTTTCTTTCAAATATGGATCTCTACATAATGATACAGTTAAATTTTTAACAAATTTTTAAAATTTGTTTAAAAAAGCACCCTTCAAATATTCACTGTTTTTTGTTCTATCTATAAATTTCTGAAGGGTACTTTTTTTTTTGTATAATGTTGAGCCCTTCAGATACTCACTATCTTCTGTGTTCCTCTCCAAAATGATGAAGGTAAATCTCCTGTATAAAGTTAAGCCGTTTAGATACTCACCATCTCCTGTGTTTTTCTCCAAAGTGATGAAAGTAAATCTTCTATTTAATATTGAGCCCTGTAGGTACTTCAGGCCTTCTTTTCAAATATGAATCTGTGTTTGTCTCCAAAATTATACAGTTAAATTTTTAACACATTTTTAAAATTTGTTTAAAAAAGCACCCTTCAAATATTCACTGTTTTTTTTCTGTCTATAAATTTCTGAAGGGTACTGGTTTTTTTTTCTACAATGTTGAGCCTTTCAGATACTCACCATCTCCTGTGTTTCTCTGCCAAACGATGACGGTAAATCTCCTGTATAAAGTTAAGACCTTTAGATACTCACCATCTCCTGTGTTTTTCTCCAAAGTGATGAAAGTAAATCTTCTATTTAATATTGAGCCCTGTAGGTACTTCTGGCCTTTCTTTCAAATATGGATCTCTACATAATGATACAGTTAAATTTTTAACAAATTTTTAAAATTTGTTTAAAAAAGCACCCTTCAAATATTCACTGTTTTTTGTTCTATCTATAAATTTCTGAAGGGTACTTTTTTTTTTTGTATAATGTTGAGCCCTTCAGATACTCACCATCTCCTGTGTTTTTCTGCCAAACGATGATGGTAAATCTCCTGTATAAAGTTAAGACCTTTAGATACTCACCATCTCCTGTGTTTTTCTCCAAAGTGATGAAAGTAAATCTTCTATTTAATATTGAGCCCTGTAGGTACTTCTGGCCTTCCTTTAAAATATGGATCTCTACATAATGATACAGTTAAATGTTTAACAAATTTTTAAAATGTGTTTAAAAAAGCACCCTTCAAATATTCACTGTTTTTTGTTCTGTGTATAAATTTCTGAAGGGTACTTTTTTTTTTTGTATACTGTTGAGCCCTTCAGATACTCACCATCTCCTGTGTTTTTCTCCAAAACGATGAAGGTAAATCTCCTGTATAAAGTTAAGACCTTTAGATACTCACCATCTCCTGTGTTTTTCTCCAAAGTGATGAAAGTAAATCTTCTATTTAATATTGAGCCCTGTAGGTACTTCTGGCCTTGATTTTAAATATGGATCTCTACATAATGATACAGTTAAATGTTTAACAAATTTTTAAAATGTGTTTAAAAAAGCACCCTTCAAATATTCACTGTTTTTTGTTCTGTCTATAAATTTCTGAAGGGTACTTTTTTTTTTTTGTATACTGTTGAGCCCTTCAGATACTCACCATCTCCTGTGTTTTTCTCCAAAACGATGAAGGTAAATCTCCTGTATAAAGGTAAGACCTTTAGATACTCACCATCTCCTGTGTTTTTCTCCAAAGTGATGAAAGTAAATCTTCTATTTAATATTGAGCCCTGTAGGTACTTCTGGCCTTCCTTTCAAATATGGATCTCTACATAATGATACAGTTAAATTTTTAACAAATTTTTAAAATTTGTTTAAAAAAGCACCCTTCAAATATTCACTGTTTTTTGTTCTATCTATAAATTTCTGAAGGGTACTTTTTTTTTTGTATAATGTTGAGCCCTTCAGATACTCACCATCTCCTGTGTTTTTCTGCCAAACGATGACGGTAAATCTCCTGTATAAAGTTAAGACCTTTAGATACTCACCATCTCCTGTGTTTTTCTCCAAAGTGATGAAAGTAAATCTTCTATTTAATATTGAGCCCTGTAGGTACTTCTGGCCTTCCTTTCAAATATGGATCTCTGCATAATGATACAGTTAAATTTTTAACAAATTTTTAAAATGTGTTTAAAAAAGCACCCTTCAAATATTCACTGTTTTTTGTTCTGTCTATAAATTTCTGAAGGGTACTTTTTTTTTTTGTATACTGTTGAGCCCTTCAGATACTCACCATCTCCTGTGTTTTTCTCCAAAACGATGAAGGTAAATCTCCTGTATAAAGTTAAGACCTTTAGATACTCACCATCTCCTGTGTTTTTCTCCAAAGTGATGAAAGTAAATCTTCTATTTAATATTGAGCCCTGTAGGTACTTCTGGCCTTCCTTTTAAATATGGATCTCTACATAATGATACAGTTAAATGTTTAACAAATTTTTAAAATGTGTTTAAAAAAGCACCCTTCAAATATTCACTGTTTTTTGTTCTATCTATAAATTTCTGAAGGGTACTTTTTTTTTTGTATAATGTTGAGCCCTTCAGATACTCACTATCTTCTGTGTTCCTCTCCAAAATGATGAAGGTAAATCTCCTGTATAAAGTTAAGCCCTTTAGATACTCACCATCTCCTGTGTTTTTCTCCAAAGTGATGAAAGTAAATCTTCTATTTAATATTGAGCCCTGTAGGTACTCCAGGCCTTCTTTTCAAATATGAATTTGTGTTTGTCTCCAAAATTATACAGTTTAATTTTTAACACATTTTTAAAATTTGTTTAAAAAAGCACCCTTCAAATATTCACTGTTTTTTGTTCTGTCTATAAATTTCTGAAGGGTACTTTTTTTTTTCTATAATGTTGAGCCCTTTAGATACTCACCATCTCCTGTGTTTTTCTCCAAAGTGATGAAAATAAATCTTCTATTTAATATTGAGCCCTGTAGGTACTTCTGGCCTTTCTTTCAAATATGGATCTCTACATAATGATACAGTTAAATTTTTAACAAATTTTTAAAATTTGTTTAAAAAAGCACCCTTCAAATATTCACTGTTTTTTGTTCTATCTATAAATTTCTGAAGGGTACTTTTTTTTTTGTATAATGTTGAGCCCTTCAGATACTCACTATCTTCTGTGTTCCTCTCCAAAATGATGAAGGTAAATCTCCTGTATAAAGTTAAGCCGTTTAGATACTCACCATCTCCTGTGTTTTTCTCCAAAGTGATGAAAGTAAATCTTCTATTTAATATTGAGCCCTGTAGGTACTTCAGGCCTTCTTTTCAAATATGAATCTGTGTTTGTCTCCAAAATTATACAGTTAAATTTTTAACACATTTTTAAAATTTGTTTAAAAAAGCACCCTTCAAATATTCACTGTTTTTTTTCTGTCTATAAATTTCTGAAGGGTACTGGTTTTTTTTTCTACAATGTTGAGCCTTTCAGATACTCACCATCTCCTGTGTTTCTCTGCCAAACGATGACGGTAAATCTCCTGTATAAAGTTAAGACCTTTAGATACTCACCATCTCCTGTGTTTTTCTCCAAAGTGATGAAAGTAAATCTTCTATTTAATATTGAGCCCTGTAGGTACTTCTGGCCTTTCTTTCAAATATGGATCTCTACATAATGATACAGTTAAATTTTTAACAAATTTTTAAAATTTGTTTAAAAAAGCACCCTTCAAATATTCACTGTTTTTTGTTCTATCTATAAATTTCTGAAGGGTACTTTTTTTTTTTGTATAATGTTGAGCCCTTCAGATACTCACCATCTCCTGTGTTTTTCTGCCAAACGATGATGGTAAATCTCCTGTATAAAGTTAAGACCTTTAGATACTCACCATCTCCTGTGTTTTTCTCCAAAGTGATGAAAGTAAATCTTCTATTTAATATTGAGCCCTGTAGGTACTTCTGGCCTTCCTTTAAAATATGGATCTCTACATAATGATACAGTTAAATGTTTAACAAATTTTTAAAATGTGTTTAAAAAAGCACCCTTCAAATATTCACTGTTTTTTGTTCTGTGTATAAATTTCTGAAGGGTACTTTTTTTTTTTGTATACTGTTGAGCCCTTCAGATACTCACCATCTCCTGTGTTTTTCTCCAAAACGATGAAGGTAAATCTCCTGTATAAAGTTAAGACCTTTAGATACTCACCATCTCCTGTGTTTTTCTCCAAAGTGATGAAAGTAAATCTTCTATTTAATATTGAGCCCTGTAGGTACTTCTGGCCTTGATTTTAAATATGGATCTCTACATAATGATACAGTTAAATGTTTAACAAATTTTTAAAATGTGTTTAAAAAAGCACCCTTCAAATATTCACTGTTTTTTGTTCTGTCTATAAATTTCTGAAGGGTACTTTTTTTTTTTTGTATACTGTTGAGCCCTTCAGATACTCACCATCTCCTGTGTTTTTCTCCAAAACGATGAAGGTAAATCTCCTGTATAAAGGTAAGACCTTTAGATACTCACCATCTCCTGTGTTTTTCTCCAAAGTGATGAAAGTAAATCTTCTATTTAATATTGAGCCCTGTAGGTACTTCTGGCCTTCCTTTCAAATATGGATCTCTACATAATGATACAGTTAAATTTTTAACAAATTTTTAAAATTTGTTTAAAAAAGCACCCTTCAAATATTCACTGTTTTTTGTTCTATCTATAAATTTCTGAAGGGTACTTTTTTTTTTGTATAATGTTGAGCCCTTCAGATACTCACCATCTCCTGTGTTTTTCTGCCAAACGATGACGGTAAATCTCCTGTATAAAGTTAAGACCTTTAGATACTCACCATCTCCTGTGTTTTTCTCCAAAGTGATGAAAGTAAATCTTCTATTTAATATTGAGCCCTGTAGGTACTTCTGGCCTTCCTTTCAAATATGGATCTCTGCATAATGATACAGTTAAATTTTTAACAAATTTTTAAAATGTGTTTAAAAAAGCACCCTTCAAATATTCACTGTTTTTTGTTCTGTCTATAAATTTCTGAAGGGTACTTTTTTTTTTTGTATACTGTTGAGCCCTTCAGATACTCACCATCTCCTGTGTTTTTCTCCAAAACGATGAAGGTAAATCTCCTGTATAAAGTTAAGACCTTTAGATACTCACCATCTCCTGTGTTTTTCTCCAAAGTGATGAAAGTAAATCTTCTATTTAATATTGAGCCCTGTAGGTACTTCTGGCCTTCCTTTTAAATATGGATCTCTACATAATGATACAGTTAAATGTTTAACAAATTTTTAAAATGTGTTTAAAAAAGCACCCTTCAAATATTCACTGTTTTTTGTTCTATCTATAAATTTCTGAAGGGTACTTTTTTTTTTGTATAATGTTGAGCCCTTCAGATACTCACTATCTTCTGTGTTCCTCTCCAAAATGATGAAGGTAAATCTCCTGTATAAAGTTAAGCCCTTTAGATACTCACCATCTCCTGTGTTTTTCTCCAAAGTGATGAAAGTAAATCTTCTATTTAATATTGAGCCCTGTAGGTACTCCAGGCCTTCTTTTCAAATATGAATTTGTGTTTGTCTCCAAAATTATACAGTTTAATTTTTAACACATTTTTAAAATTTGTTTAAAAAAGCACCCTTCAAATATTCACTGTTTTTTGTTCTGTCTATAAATTTCTGAAGGGTACTTTTTTTTTTCTATAATGTTGAGCCCTTCAGATACTCACCATCTCCTGTGTTTTTCTCCAAAGTGATGAAAGTAAATCTTCTATTTAATATTGAGCCCTGTAGGTACTTCTGGCCTTCCTTTTAAATATGGATCTCTACATAATGATACAGTTAAATGTTTAACAAATTTTTAAAATGTGTTTAAAAAAGCACCCTTCAAATATTCACTGTTTTTTGTTCTGTCTATAAATTTCTGAAGGGTACTTTTTTTTTTTGTATACTGTTGAGCCCTTCAGATACTCACCATCTCCTGTGTTTTTCTCCCAAACGATGAAGGTAAATCTCCTGTATAAAGTTAAGACCTTTAGATACTCACCATCTCCTGTGTTTTTCTCCAAAGTGATGAAAGTAAATCTTCTATTTAATATTGAGCCCTGTAGGTACTTCTGGCCTTCCTTTCAAATATGGATCTCTACATAATGATACAGTTAAATTTTTAACAAATTTTTAAAATTTGTTTAAAAAAGCACCCTTCAAATATTCACTGTTTTTTGTTCTATCTATAAATTTCTGAAGGGTACTTTTTTTTTTGTATAATGTTGAGCCCTTCAGATACTCACCATCTCCTGTGTTTTTCTGCCAAACGATGACGGTAAATCTCCTGTATAAAGTTAAGACCTTTAGATACTCACCATCTCCTGTGTTTTTCTCCAAAGTGATGAAAGTAAATCTTCTATTTAATATTGAGCCCTGTAGGTACTTCTGACCTTCCTTTCAAATATGGATCTCTGCATAATGATACAGTTAAATTTTTAACAAATTTTTAAAATGTGTTTAAAAAAGCACCCTTCAAATATTCACTGTTTTTTGTTCTGTCTATAAATTTCTGAAGGGTACTTTTTTTTTTTGTATACTGTTGAGCCCTTCAGATACTCACCATCTCCTGTGTTTTTCTCCAAAACGATGAAGGTAAATCTCCTGTATAAAGTTAAGACCTTTAGATACTCACCATCTCCTGTGTTTTTCTCCAAAGTGATGAAAGTAAATCTTCTATTTAATATTGAGCCCTGTAGGTACTTCTGGCCTTCCTTTTAAATATGGATCTCTACATAATGATACAGTTAAATGTTTAACAAATTTTTAAAATGTGTTTAAAAAAGCACCCTTCAAATATTCACTGTTTTTTGTTCTGTCTATAAATTTCTGAAGGGTACTTTTTTTTTTGTATAATGTTGAGCCCTTCAGATACTCACTATCTTCTGTGTTCCTCTCCAAAATGATGAAGGTAAATCTCCTGTATAAAGTTAAGACCTTTAGATACTCACCATCTCCTGTGTTTTTCTCCAAAGTGATGAAAGTAAATCTTCTATTTAATATTGAGCCCTGTAGGTACTTCTGGCCTTCCTTTAAAATATGGATCTCTGCATAATGATACAGTTAAATTTTAAACAAATTTTTAAAATGTGTTTAAAAAAGCACACTTCAAATATTCACTGTTTTTTGTTCTATCTATAAATTTCTGAAGGGTACTTTTTTTTTGTATAATGTTGAGCCCTTCAGATACTCACTATCTTCTGTGTTCCTCTCCAAAATGATGAAGGTAAATCTCCTGTATAAAGTTAAGCCCTTTAGATACTCACCATCTCCTGTGTTTTTCTCAAAAGTGATGAAAGTAAATCTTCTATTTAATATTGAGCCCTGTAGGTACTTCAGGGCTTCTTTTCAAATATGAATCTATGTTTGTCTCCAAAATTATACAGTTAAATTTTTAACACATTTTTAAAATTTGTTTAAAAAAGCACCCTTCAAATATTCACTGTTTTTTTTCTGTCTATAAATTTCTGAAGGGTACTTTTTTTTTTCCTACAATGTTGAGCCCTTCAGATACTCACCATCTCCTGTGTTTCTCTGCCAAACGATGACGGTAAATCTCCTGTATAAAGTTAAGACCTTTAGATACTCACCATCTCCTGTGTTTTTCTCCAAAGTGATGAAAGTAAATCTTCTATTTAATATTGAGCCGTGTAGGTACTTCTGGCCTTTCTTTCAAATATGGATCTCTACATAATGATACAGTTAAATTTTTAACAAATTTTTAAAATTTCTTTAAAAAAGCACCCTTCAAATATTCACTTTTTTTTGTTCTATCTATAAATTTCTGAAGGGTACTTTTTTTTTTTGTATAATGTTGAGCCCTTCAGATACTCACCATCTCCTGTGTTTTTCTGCCAAACGATGATGGTAAATCTCCTGTATAAAGTTAAGACCTTTAGATACTCACCATCTCCTGTGTTTTTCTCCAAAGTGATGAAAGTAAATCTTCTATTTAATATTGAGCCCTGTAGGTACTTCTGGCCTTCCTTTAAAATATGGATCTCTGCATAATGATACAGTTAAATTTTTAACAAATTTTTAAAATGTGTTTAAAAAAGCACCCTTCAAATATTCACTGTTTTTTGTTCTGTCTATAAATTTCTGAAGGGTACTTTTTTTTTTTTGTATACTGTTGAGCCCTTCAGATACTCACCATCTCCTGTGTTTTGCTCCAAATATATGAAGGTAAATCTCCTGTATAAAGTTAAGCCCTTTAGATACTCACCATCTCCTGTGTTTTTCTCCAAAGTGATGAAAGTAAATCTTCTATTTAATATTGAGCCCTGTAGGTACTTCAGGCCTTCTTTTCAAATATGAATCTGTGTTTGTCTCCAAAATTATACAGTTAAATTTTTAACACATTTTTAAAATTTGTTTAAAAAAGCACCCTTCAAATATTCACTGTTTTTTGTTCTATCTATAAATTTCTGAAGGGTACTTTTTTTTTGTATAATGTTGAGCCCTTCAGATACTCACTATCTTCTGTGTTCCTCTCCAAAATGATGAAGGTAAATCTCCTGTATAAAGTTAAGCCCTTTAGATACTCACCATCTCCTGTGTTTTTCTCCAAAGTGATGAAAGTAAATCTTCTATTTAATATTGAGCCCTGTAGGTACTCCAGGCCTTCTTTTCAAATATGAATCTGTGTTTGTCTCCAAAATTATACAGTTTAATTTTTAACACATTTTTAAAATTTGTTTAAAAAAGCACCCTTCAAATATTCACTGTTTTTTGTTCTGTCTATAAATTTCTGAAGGGTACTTTTTTTTTTTCTATAATGTTGAGCCCTTCAGATACTCACCATCTCCTGTGTTTTAATGCGAAACGATGACGGTAAATCTCCTGTATAAAGTTAAGACCTTTAGATACTCACCATCTCCTGTGTTTTTCTCCAAAGTGATGAAAGTAAATCTTCTATTTAATATTGAGCCCTGTAGGTACTTCTGGCCTTCCTTTCAAATATGACTCTCTACATAATGATACAGTTAAATGTTTAACAAATTTTTAAAATGTGTTTAAAAAAGCACCCTTCAAATATTCACTGTTTTTTGTTCTGTCTATAAATTTCTGAAGGGTACTTTTTTTTTTGTATAATGTTGAGCCCTTCAGATACTCACCAACTCCTGTGTTTTTCTCCAAAATGATGAAGGTAAATCTCCTGTATAAAGTTAAGACCTTTAGATACTCACCATCTCCTGTGTTTTTCTCCAAAGTGATGAAAGTAAATCTTCTATTTAATATTGAGCCCTGTAGGTACTTCTGGCCTTCCTTTAAAATATGGATCTCTGCATAATGATACAGTTAAATTTTAAACAAATTTTTAAAATGTGTTTAAAAAAGCACACTTCAAATATTCACTGTTTTTTTTCTGTCTATAAATTTCTGAAGGGTACTTTTTTTTTTCCTACAATGTTGAGCCCTTCAGATACTCACCATCTCCTGTGTTTCTCTGCCAAACGATGACGGTAAATCTCCTGTATAAAGTTAAGACCTTTAGATACTCACCATCTCCTGTGTTTTTCTCCAAAGTGATGAAAGTAAATCTTCTATTTAATATTGAGCCCTGTAGGTACTTCTGGCCTTTCTTTCAAATATGGATCTCTACATAATGATAGTTAAATTTTTAACAAATTTTTAAAATTTGTTTAAAAAAGCACCCTTCAAATATTCACTGTTTTTTGTTCTATCTATAAATTTCTGAAGGGTACTTTTTTTTTTGTATAATGTTGAGCCCTTCAGATACTCACCATCTCCTGTGTTTTTCTGCCAAACGATGATGGTAAATCTCCTGTATAAAGTTAAGACCTTTAGATACTCACCATCTCCTGTGTTTTTCTCCAAAGTGATGAAAGTAAATCTTCTATTTAATATTGAGCCCTGTAGGTACTTCTGGCCTTCCTTTAAAATATGGATCTCTGCATAATGATACAGTTAAATTTTTAACAAATTTTTAAAATGTGTTTAAAAAAGCACCCTTCAAATATTCACTGTTTTTTGTTCTGTCTATAAATTTCTGAAGGGTACCTTTTTTTTTTGTATACTGTTGAGCCCTTCAGATACTCACCATCTCCTGTGTTTTGCTCCAAATATATGAAGGTAAATCTCCTGTATAAAGTTAAGCCCTTTAGATACTCACCATCTCCTGTGTTTTTCTCCAAAGTGATGAAAGTAAATCTTCTATTTAATATTGAGCCCTGTAGGTACTTAAGGCCTTCTTTTCAAATATGAATCTGTGTTTGTCTCCAAAATTATACAGTTAAATTTTTAACACATTTTTAAAATTTGTTTAAAAAAGCACCCTTCAAATATTCACTGTTTTTTGTTCTATCTATAAATTTCTGAAGGGTACTTTTTTTTTTGTATAATGTTGAGCCCTTCAGATACTCACTATCTTCTGTGTTCCTCTCCAAAATGATGAAGGTAAATCTCCTGTATAAAGTTAAGCCCTTTAGATACTCACCATCTCCTGTGTTTTTCTCCAAAGTGATGAAAGTAAATCTTCTATTTAATATTGAGCCCTGTAGGTACTCCAGGCCTTCTTTTCAAATATGAATCTGTGTTTGTCTCCAAAATTATACAGTTTAATTTTTAACACATTTTTAAAATTTGTTTAAAAAAGCACCCTTCAAATATTCACTGTTTTTTGTTCTGTCTATAAATTTCTGAAGGGTACTTTTTTTTTTTCTATAATGTTGAGCCCTTCAGATACTCACCATCTCCTGTGTTTTAATGCGAAACGATGACGGTAAATCTCCTGTATAAATTTAAGACCTTTAGATACTCACCATCTCCTGTGTTTTTCTCCAAAGTGATGAAAGTAAATCTTCTATTTAATATTGAGCCCTGTAGGTACTTCTGGCCTTCCTTTCAAATATGACTCTCTACATAATGATACAGTTAAATGTTTAACAAATTTTTAAAATGTGTTTAAAAAAGCACCCTTCAAATATTCACTGTTTTTTGTTCTGTCTATAAATTTCTGAAGGGTACTTTTTTTTTTTGTATACTGTTGAGCCCTTCAGATACTCACCATCTCCTGTGTTTTGCTCCAAAATGATGAAGGTAAATCTCCTGCATAAAGTTAAGACCTTTAGATACTCACCATCTCCTGTGTTTTTCTCCAAAGTGATGAAAGTAAATCTTCTATTTAATATTGAGCCCTGTAGGTACTTCTGGCCTTCCTTTAAAATATGGATCTCTGCATAATGATACAGTTAAATTTTTAACAAATTTTTAAAATGTGTTTAAAAAAGCACCCTTCAAATATTCACTGTTTTTTGTTCTATCTATAAATTTCTGAAGGGTACTTTTTTTTTTGTATAATGTTGAGCCCTTCAGATACTCACTATCTAATGTGTTCCTCTCCAAAATGATGAAGGTAAATCTCCTGTATAAAGTTAATCCGTTTAGATACTCACCATCTCCTGTGTTTTTCTCCAAAGTGATGAAAGTAAATCTTCTATTTAATACTGAGCCCTGTAGGTACTTCAGGCCTTCTTTTCAAATATGAATCTGTGTTTGTCTCCAAAATTATACAGTTAAATTTTTAACACATTTTTAAAATTTGTTTAAAAAAGCACCCTTCAAATATTCACTGTTTTTTTTCTGTCTATAAATTTCTGAAGGGTACTTTTTTTTTTTCTACAATGTTGAGCCCTTCAGATACTCACCATCTCCTGTGTTTCTCTGCCAAACGATGACGGTAAATCTCCTGTATAAAGTTAAGACCTTTAGATACTCACCATCTCCTGTGTTTTTCTCCAAAGTGATGAAAGTAAATCTTCTATTTAATATTGAGCCCTGTAGGTACTTTTGGCCTTTCTTTCAAATATGGATCTCTACATAATGATACAGTTAAATTTTTAACAAATTTTTAAAATGTGTTTAAAAAAGCACCCTTCAAATATTCACTGTTTTTTGTTCTGTCTATAAATTTCTGAAGGGTACTTTTTTTTTTTGTATACTGTTGAGCCCTTCAGATACTCACCATCTCCTGTGTTTTGCTCCAAAATGATGAAGGTAAATCTCCTGCATAAAGTTAAGACCTTTAGATACTCACCATCTCCTGTGTTTTTCTCCAAAGTGATGAAAGTAAATCTTCTATTTAATATTGAGCCCTGTAGGTACTTCTGGCCTTCCTTTAAAATATGGATCTCTGCATAATGATACAGTTAAATTTTTAACAAATTTTTAAAATGTGTTTAAAAAAGCACCCTTCAAATATTCACTGTTTTTTGTTCTATCTATAAATTTCTGAAGGGTACTTTTTTTTTTGTATAATGTTGAGCCCTTCAGATACTCACTATCTTCTGTGTTCCTCTCCAAAATGATGAAGGTAAATCTCCTGTATAAAGTTAATCCGTTTAGATACTCACCATCTCCTGTGTTTTTCTCCAAAGTGATGAAAGTAAATCTTCTATTTAATATTGAGCCCTGTAGGTACTTCAGGCCTTCTTTTCAAATATGAATCTGTGTTTGTCTCCAAAATTATACAGTTAAATTTTTAACACATTTTTAAAATTTGTTTAAAAAAGCACCCTTCAAATATTCACTGTTTTTTTTCTGTCTATAAATTTCTGAAGGGTACTTTTTTTTTTTCTACAATGTTGAGCCCTTCAGATACTCACCATCTCCTGTGTTTCTCTGCCAAACGATGACGGTAAATCTCCTGTATAAAGTTAAGACCTTTAGATACTCACCATCTCCTGTGTTTTTCTCCAAAGTGATGAAAGTAAATCTTCTATTTAATATTGAGCCCTGTAGGTACTTTTGGCCTTTCTTTCAAATATGGATCTCTACATAATGATACAGTTAAATTTTTAACAAATTTTTAAAATTTGTTTTAAAAAGCACCCTTCAAATATTCACTGTTTTTTGTTCTATCTATAAATTTCTGAAGGGTACTTTTTTTTTTGTATAATGTTGAGCCCTTCAGATACTCACCATATCCTGTGTTTTTCTGCAAAACGATGATGGTAAATCTCCTGTATAAAGTTAAGACCTTTAGATACTCACCATCTCCTGTGTTTTTCTCCAAAGTGATGAAAGTAAATCTTCTATTTAATATTGAGCCCTGTAGGTACTTCTGGCCTTCCTTTAAAATATGGATCTCTGCATAATGATACAGTTAAATTTTTAACAAATTTTTAAAATGTGTTTAAAAAAGCACCCTTCAAATATTCACTGTTTTTTGTTCTGTCTATTAATTTCTGAAGGGTACTTTTTTTTTTTGTATACTGTTGAGCCCTTCAGATACTCACCATCTCCTGTGTTTTGCTCCAAATATATGATGGTAAATATCCTGTATAAAGTTAAGACCTTTAGATACTCACCATCTCCTGTGTTTTTCTCCAAAGTGATGAAATTAAATCTTCTATTTAATATTGAGCCCTGTAGGTACTTCTAGCCTTTTTTCAAATATGGATCTCTACATAATGATACAGTTAAATTTTTAACAAATTTTTAAAATTTGTTTAAAAAAGCACCCTTCAAATATTCACTGTTTTTTGTTCTATCTATAAATTTCTGAAGGGTACTTTTTTTTTTTGTATAATGTTGAGCCCTTCAGATACTCACTATCTCCTGTGTTTTTCTGCCAAACGATGATGGTAAATCTCCTGTATAAAGTTAAGACCTTTAGATACTCACCATCTCCTGTGTTTTTCTCCAAAGTGATGAAAATAAATCTTCTATTTAATATTGAGCCCTGTAGGTACTTCTGGCCTTTCTTTCAAATATGGATCTCTGCATAATGATACAGTTAAATTTTTAACAAATTTTTAAAATGTGTTTAAAAAAGCACCCTTCAAATATTCACTGTTTTTTGTTGTATCTATAAATGTCTGAAGGGTACTTTTTTTCTTTCTATAATGTTGAGCCCTTCAGATACTCACCATCTCCTGTGTTTCTCTGCCAAACGATGACGGTAAATCTCCTGTATAAAGTTAAGACCTTTAGATACTCACCATCTCCTGTGTTTTTCTCCAAAGTGATGAAAGTAAATCTTCTATTTAATATTGAGCCCTGTAGGTACTTCTGGCCTTTCTTTCAAATATGGATCTCTACATAATGATACAGTTAAATTTTTAACAAATTTTTAAAATTTGTTTAAAAAAGCACCCTTCAAATATTCACTGTTTTTTGTTCTATCTATAAATTTCTGAAGGGTACTTTTTTTTTTGTATAATGTTGAGCCCTTCAGATACTCACCATCTCCTGTGTTTTGCTCCAAATATATGAAGGTAAATCTCCTGTATAAAGTTAAGCCCTTTAGATACTCACCATCTCCTGTGTTTTTCTCCAAAGTGATGAAAGTAAATCTTCTATTTAATATTGAGCCCTGTAGGTACTTCAGGCCTTCTTTTCAAATATGAATCTGTGTTTGTCTCCAAAATTATACAGTTAAATTTTTAACAAATTTTTAAAATTTGTTTAAAAAAGCACCCTTCAAATATTCCCTGTTTTTTGTTCTATCTATAAATTTCTGAAGGGTACTTTTTTTTTTGTATAATGTTGAGCCCTTCAGATACTCACCATCTCCTGTGTTTTTCTGCCAAACGATGACGGTAAATCTCCTGTATAAAGTTAAGACCTTTAGATACTCACCATCTCCTGTGTTTTTCTCCAAAGTGATGAAAGTAAATCTTCTATTTAATATTGAGCCCTGTAGGTACTTCTGGCCTTCCTTTAAAATATGGATCTCTGCATAATGATACAGTTAAATTTTTAACAAATTTTTAAAATGTGTTTAAAAAAGCACCCTTCAAATATTCACTGTTTTTTGTTCTATCTATAAATTTCTGAAGGGTACTTTTTTTTTTGTATAATGTTGAGCCCTTCAGATACTCACTATCTTCTGTGTTCCTCTCCAAAATGATGAAGGTAAATCTCCTGTATAAAGTTAAGCCCTTTAGATACTCACCATCTCCTGTGTTTTTCTCCAAAGTGATGAAAGTAAATCTTCTATTTAATATTGAGCCCTGTAGGTACTCCAGGCCTTCTTTTCAAATATGAATCTGTGTTTGTCTCCAAAATTATACAGTTTAATTTTTAACACATTTTTAAAATTTGTTTAAAAAAGCACCCTTCAAATATTCACTGTTTTTTGTTCTGTCTATAAATTTCTGAAGGGTACTTTTTTTTTTCTATAATGTTGAGCCCTTCAGATACTCACCATCTCCTGTGTTTTAATGCGAAACGATGACAGTAAATCTCCTGTATAAAGTTAAGACCTTTAGATACTCACCATCTCCTGCGTTTTTCTCCAAAGTGATGAAAGTAAATCTTCTATTTAATATTGAGCCCTGTAGGTACTCCAGGCCTTCTTTTCAAATATGAATCTGTGTTTGTCTCCAAAATTATACAGTTAAATTTTTAACACATTTTTAAAATTTGTTTAAAAAAGCACCCTTCAAATATTCACTGTTTTTTGTTCTATCTATAAATTTCTGAAGGGTACTTTTTTTTTTGTATAATGTTGAGCCCTTCAGATACTCACCATCTCCTGTGTTTTTCTGCCAAACGATGATGGTAAATCTCCTGTATAAAGTTAAGACCTTTAGATACTCACAATCTCCTGTGTTTTTCTCCAAAGTGATGAAAGTAAATCTTCTATTTAATATTGAGCCCTGTAGGTACCTCTGGCCTTCCTTTAAAATATGGATCTCTGCATAATGATACAGTTAAATTTTTAACAAATTTTTAAAATGTGTTTAAAAAAGCACCCTTCAAATATTCACTGTTTTTTGTTCTGTCTATAAATTTCTGAAGGGTACTTTTTTTTTTTGTATACTGTTGAGCCCTTCAGATACTCACCATCTCCTGTGTTTTGCTCCAAATATATGATGGTAAATCTCCTGTATAAAGTTAAGACCTTTAGATACTCACCATCTCCTGTGTTTTTCTCCAAAGTGATGAAATTAAATCTTCTATTTAATATTGAGCCCTGTAGGTACTTCTAGCCTTTTTTCAAATATGGATCTCTACATAATGATACAGTTAAATTTTTAACAAATTTTTAAAATTTGTTTAAAAAAGCACCCTTCAAATATTCACTGTTTTTTGTTCTATCTATAAATTTCTGAAGGGTACTTTTTTTTTTGTATAATGTTGAGCCCTTCAGATACTCACTATCTCCTGTGTTTTTCTGCCAAACGATGATGGTAAATCTCCTGTATAAAGTTAAGACCTTTAGATACTCACCATCTCCTGTGTTTTTCTCCAAAGTGATGAAATTAAATCTTCTATTTAATATTGAGCCCTGTAGGTACTTCTAGCCTTTTTTCAAATATGGATCTCTACATAATGATACAGTTAAATTTTTAACAAATTTTTAAAATTTGTTTAAAAAAGCACCCTTCAAATATTCACTGTTTTTTGTTCTATCTATAAATTTCTGAAGGGTACTTTTTTTTATTGTATAATGTTGAGCCCTTCAGATACTCACTATCTCCTGTGTTTTTCTGCCAAACGATGATGGTAAATCTCCTGTATAAAGTTAAGACCTTTAGATATTCACCATCTCCTGTGTTTTTCTCCGAAGTGATGAAAATAAATCTTCTATTTAATATTGAGCCCTGTAGGTACTTCTGGACTTCCTTTCAAATATGGATCTCTGCATAATGATACAGTTAAATTTTTAACAAATTTTTAAAATGTGTTTAAAAAAGCACCCTTCAAATATTCACTGTTTTTTGTTGTATCTATAAATGTCTGAAGGGTACTTTTTTTCTTTCTATAATGTTGAGCCCTTCAGATACTCACCATCTCCTGTGTTTCTCTGCCAAACGATGACGGTAAATCTCCTGTATAAAGTTAAGACCTTTAGATACTCACCATCTCTTGTGTTTTTCTCCAAAGTGATGAAAGTAAATCTTCTATTTAATATTGAGCCCTGTAGGTACTTCTGGCCTTTCTTTCAAATATGGATCTCTACATAATGATACAGTTAAATTTTTAACACATTTTTAAAATTTGTTTAAAAAAGCACCCTTCAAATATTCACTGTTTTTTGTTCTATCTATAAATTTCTGAAGGGTACTTTTTTTTTTGTATAATGTTGAGCCCTTCAGATACTCACCATCTCCTGTGTTTTGCTCCAAATATATGAAGGTAAATCTCCTGTATAAAGTTAAGCCCTTTAGATACTCACCATCTCCTGTGTTTTTCTCCAAAGTGATGAAAGTAAATCTTCTATTTAATATTGAGCCCTGTAGGTACTCCAGGCCTTCTTTTCAAATATGAATCTGTGTTTGTCTCCAAAATTATACAGTTTAATTTTTAACACATTTTTAAAATTTGTTTAAAAAAGCACCCTTCAAATATTCACTGTTTTTTGTTCTGTCTATAAATTTCTGAAGGGTACTTTTTTTTTTCTATAATGTTGAGCCCTTCAGATACTCACCATCTCCTGTGTTTTAATGCGAAACGATGACGGTAAATCTCCTGTATAAAGTTAAGCCCTTTAGATACTCACCATCTCCTGTGTTTTTCTCCAAAGTGATGAAAGTAAATCTTCTATTTAATATTGAGCCCTGTAGGTACTCCAGGCCTTCTTTTCAAATATGAATCTGTGTTTGTCTCCAAAATTATACAGTTAAATTTTTAACACATTTTTAAAATTTGTTTAAAAAAGCACCCTTCAAATATTCACTGTTTTTTGTTCTGTCTATAAATTTCTGAAGGGTACTTTTTTTTTTTCTACAATGTTGAGCCCTTCAGATACTCACCATCTCCTGTGTTTTGCTCCAAATATATGAAGGTAACTCTCCTGTATAAAGTTAAGCCCTTTAGATACTCACCATCTCCTGTGTTTTTCTCCAAAGTGATGAAAGTAAATCTTCTATTTAATATTGAGCCCTGTAGGTACTTCTAGCCTTTTTTCAAATATGGATCTCTGCATAATGATACAGTTAAATTTTTAACAAATTTTTAAAATTTGTTTAAAAAAGCACCCTTCAAATATTCACTGTTTTTTGTTCTATCTATAAATTTCTGAAGGGTACTTTTTTTTTTGTATAATGTTGAGCCCTTCAGATACTCACCATCTCCTGTGTTTTGCTCCAAATATATGAAGGTAACTCTCCTGTATAAAGTTAAGCCCTTTAGATACTCACCATCTCCTGTGTTTTTCTCCAAAGTGATGAAAGTAAATCTTCTATTTAATATTGAGCCCTGTAGGTACTTCTAGCCTTTTTTCAAATATGGATCTCTGCATAATGATACAGTTAAATTTTTAACAAATTTTTAAAATTTGTTTAAAAAAGCACCCTTCAAATATTCACTGTTTTTTTTCTGTCTATAAATTTCTGAAGGGTACTTTTTTTTTTTCTACAATGTTGAGCCCTTCAGATACTCACCATCTCCTGTGTTTCTCTGCCAAATGATGACGGTAAATCTCCTGTATAAAGTTAAGACCTTTAGATACTCACCATCTCCTGTGTTTTTCTCCAAAGTGATGAAAGTAAATCTTCTATTTAATATTGAGCCCTGTAGGTACTTCTGGCCTTTCTTTCAAATATGGATCTCTACATAATGATACAGTTAAATTTTTAACAAATTTTTAAAATTTGTTTAAAAAAGCACCCTTCAAATATTCACTGTTTTTTGTTCTATCTATAAATTTCTGAAGGGTACTTTTTTTTTTGTATAATGTTGAGCCCTTCAGATACTCACCATCTCCTGTGTTTTTCTGCCAAACGATGATGGTAAATCTCCTGTATAAAGTTAAGACCTTTAGATACTCACCATCTCCTGTGTTTTTCTCCAAAGTGATGAAAGTAAATCTTCTATTTAATATTGAGCCCTGTAGGTACTTCTGGCCTTCCTTTAAAATATGGATCTCTGCATAATGATACAGTTAAATTTTTAACAAATTTTTAAAATGTGTTTTAAAAAGCACCCTTCAAATATTCACTGTTTTTTGTTCTGTCTATAAATTTCTGAAGGGTACTTTTTTTTTTTGTATACTGTTGAGCCCTTCAGATACACACCATCTCCTGTGTTTTGCTCCAAATATATGAAGGTAAATCTCCTGTATAAAGTTAAGCCCTTTAGATACTCACCATCTCCTGTGTTTTTCTCCAAAGTGATGAAAGTAAATCTTCTATTTAATATTGAGCCCTGTAGGTACTTCAGGCCTTCTTTTCAAATATGAATCTGTGTTTGTCTCCAAAATTATACAGTTAAATTTTTAACACATTTTTAAAATTTGTTTAAAAAAGCACCCTTCAAATATTCACTGTTTTTTGTTCTATCTATAAATTTCTGAAGGGTACTTTTTTTTTTCTGTAATGTTGAGCCCTTTAGATACTCACCATCTCCTGTGTTTCTCTGCCAAACGATGACGGTAAATCTCCTGTATAAAGTTAAGACCTTTAGATACTCACCATCTCCTGTGTTTTTCTCCAAAGTGATGAAAGTAAATCTTCTATTTAATATTGAGCCCTGTAGGTACTTCTGGCCTTTCTTTCAAATATGGATCTCTACATAATGATACAGTTAAATTTTTAACAAATTTTTAAAATTTGTTTAAAAAAGCACCCTTCAAATATTCACTGTTTTTTGTTCTATCTATAAATTTCTGAAGGGTACTTTTTTTTTTGTATAATGTTGAGCCCTTCAGATACTCACCATCTCCTGTGTTTTGCTCCAAATATATGAAGGTAACTCTCCTGTATAAAGTTAAGCCCTTTAGATACTCACCATCTCCTGTGTTTTTCTCCAAAGTGATGAAAGTAAATCTTCTATTTAATATTGAGCCCTGTAGGTACTTCTAGCCTTTTTTCAAATATGGATCTCTGCATAATGATACAGTTAAATTTTTAACAAATTTTTAAAATTTGTTTAAAAAAGCACCCTTCAAATATTCACTGTTTTTTTTCTGTCTATAAATTTCTGAAGGGTACTTTTTTTTTTTCTACAATGTTGAGCCCTTCAGATACTCACCATCTCCTGTGTTTCTCTGCCAAATGATGACGGTAAATCTCCTGTATAAAGTTAAGACCTTTAGATACTCACCATCTCCTGTGTTTTTCTCCAAAGTGATTAAAGTAAATCTTCTATTTAATATTGAGCCCTGTAGGTACTTCTGGCCTTTCTTTCAAATATGGATCTCTACATAATGATACAGTTAAATTTTTAACAAATTTTTAAAATTTATTTAAAAAAGCACCCTTCAAATATTCACTGTTTTTTGTTCTGTCTATAAATTTCTGAAGGGTACTTTTTTTTTTGTATAATGTTGAGCCCTTCAGATACTCACCATCTCCTGTGTTTTTCTGCCAAACGATGATGGTAAATCTCCTGTATAAAGTTAAGACCTTTAGATACTCACCATCTCCTGTGTTTTTCTCCAAAGTGATGAAAGTAAATCTTCTATTTAATATTGAGCCCTGTAGGTACTTCTGGCCTTCCTTTAAAATATGGATCTCTGCATAATGATACAGTTAAATTTTTAACAAATTTTTAAAATGTGTTTAAAAAAGCACCCTTCAAATATTCACTGTTTTTTGTTCTGTCTATAAATTTCTGAAGGGTACTTTTTTTTTTTGTATACTGTTGAGCCCTTCAGATACTCACCATCTCCTGTGTTTTGCTCCAAATATATGAAGGTAAATCTCCTGTATAAAGTTAAGCCCTTTAGCTACTCACCATCTCCTGTGTTTTTCTCCAAAGTGATGAAAGTAAATCTTCTATTTAATATTGAGCCCTGTAGGTACTTCAGGCCTTCTTTTCAAATATGAATCTGTGTTTGTCTCCAAAATTATACAGTTAAATTTTTAACACATTTTTAAAATTTGTTTAAAAAAGCACCCTTCAAATATTCACTGTTTTTTGTTCTATCTATAAATTTCTGAAGGGTACTTTTTTTTTCTGTAATGTTGAGCCCTTTAGATACTCACCATCTCCTGTGTTTTAATGCGAAACGATGACGGTAAATCTCCTGTATAAAGTTAAGACCTTTAGATACTCACCATCTCCTGCGTTTTTCTCCAAAGTGATGAAAGTAAATCTTCTATTTAATATTGAGCCCTGTAGGTACTTCTGGCCTTCCTTTTAAATATGGATCTCTACATAATGATACAGTTAAATGTTTAACAAATTTTTAAAATGTGTTTAAAAAAGCACCCTTCAAATATTCACTGTTTTTTGTTCTGTCTATAAATTTCTGAAGGGTACTTTTTTTTTTGTATACTGTTGAGCCCTTCAGATACTCACCATCTCCTGTGTTTTTCTCCAAAACGATGAAGGTAAATCTCCTGTATAAAGTTAAGACCTTTAGATACTCACCATCTCCTGTGTTTTTCTCCAAAGTGATGAAAGTAAATCTTCTATTTAATATTGAGCCCTGTAGGTACTTCTGGCCTTCCTTTAAAATATGGATCTCTACATAATGATACAGTTAAATTTTTAACAAATTTTTAAAATTTGTTTAAAAAAGCACCCTTCAAATATTCACTGTTTTTTGTTCTATCTATAAATTTCTGAAGGGTACTTTTTTTTTTGTATAATGTTGAGCCCTTCAGATACTCACCATCTCGTGTGTTTCTCTGCCAAACGATGACGGTAAATCTCCTGTATAAAGTTAAGACCTTTAGATACTCACCATCTCCTGTGTTTTTCTCCAAAGTGATGAAAGTAAATCTTCTATTTAATATTGAGCCCTGTAGGTACTTCTGGCCTTCCTTTTAAATATGGATCTCTACATAATGATACAGTTAAATGTTTAACAAATTTTTAAAATGTGTTTAAAAAAGCACCCTTCAAATATTCACTGTTTTTTGTTCTGTCTATAAATTTCTGAAGGGTACTTTTTTTTTTTGTATACTGTTGAGCCCTTCAGATACTCACCATCTCCTGTGTTTTTCTCCAAAACGATGAAGGTAAATCTCCTGTATAAAGTTAAGACCTTTAGATACTCACCATCCCCTGTGTTTTTCTCCAAAGTGATGAAAGTAAATCTTCTATTTAATATTGAGCCCTGTACGTACTTCAGGCCTTCTTTTCAAATATGAATCTGTGTTTGTCTCCAAAATTATACAGTTAAATTTTTAACACATTTTTAAAATTTGTTTAAAAAAGCACCCTTCAAATATTCACTGTTTTTTGTTCTATCTATAAATTTCTGAAGGGTACTTTTTTTTTTCTATAATGTTGAGCCCTTTAGATACTCACCATCTCCTGTGTTTCTCTGCCAAACGATGACGGTAAATCTCCTGTATAAAGTTAAGACCTTTAGATACTCACCATCTCCTGTGTTTTTCTCCAAAGTGATGAAAGTAAATCTTCTATTTAATATTGAGCCCTGTAGGTACTTCTGGCCTTCCTTTAAAATATGGATCTCTGCATAATGATACAGTTAAATTTTTAACAAATTTTTAAAATTTGTTTAAAAAAGCACCCTTCAAATATTCACTGTTTTTTGTTCTATCTATAAATTTCTGAAGGGTACTTTTTTTTTTGTATAATGTTGAGCCCTTCAGATACTCACCATCTCCTGTGTTTTGCTCCAAATATATGAAGGTAAATCTCCTGTATAAAGTTAAGCCCTTTAGATACTCACCATCTCCTGTGTTTTTCTCCAAAGTGATGAAAGTAAATCTTCAATTTAATATTGAGCCCTGTAGGTACTCCAGGCCTTCTTTTCAAATATGAATCTGTGTTTGTCTCCAAAATTATACAGTTTAATTTTTAACACATTTTTAAAATTTGTTTAAAAAAGCACCCTTCAAATATTCACTGTTTTTTTGTTCTGTCTATAAATTTCTGAAGGGTACTTTTTTTTTTTCTATAATGTTGAGCCCTTCAGATACTCACCATCTCCTGTGTTTTAATGCGAAACGATGACGGTAAATCTCCTGTATAAAGTTAAGACCTTTAGATACTCACCATCTCCTGTGTTTTTCTCCAAAGTGATGAAAGTAAATCTTCTATTTAATATTGAGCCCTGTAGGTACTTCTGGCCTTTCTTTCAAATATGGATCTCTACATAATGATACAGTTAAATTTTTAACAAATTTTTAAAATTTGTTTTAAAAAGCACCCTTCAAATATTCACTGTTTTTTGTTCTATCTATAAATTTCTGAAGGGTACTTTTTTTTTTGTATAATGTTGAGCCCTTCAGATACTCACCATCCCCTGTGTTTTTCTGCCAAATGATGATGGTAAATCTCCTGTATAAAGTTAAGACCTTTAGATACTCACCATCTCCTGTGTTTTTCTCCAAAGTGATGAAAGTAAATCTTCTATTTAATATTGAGCCCTGTAGGTACTTCTGGCCTTCCTTTAAAATATGGATCTCTGCATAACGATACAGTTAAATTTTTAACAAATTTTTAAAATGTGTTTAAAAAAGCACCCTTCAAATATTCACTGTTTTTTGTTCTGTCTATAAATTTCTGAAGGGTACTTTTTTTTTTTTGTATACTGTTGAGCCCTTCAGATACTCACCATCTCCTGTGTTTTGCTCCAAATATATGAAGGTAAATCTCCTGTATAAAGTTAAGACCTTTAGATACTCACCATCTCCTGTGTTTTTCTCCAAAGTGATGAAATTAAATCTTCTATTTAATATTGAGCCCTGTAGGTACTTCTAGCCTTTTTTCAAATATGGATCTCTACATAATGATACAGTTAAATTTTTAACAAATTTTTAAAATTTGTTTTAAAAAGCACCCTTCAAATATTCACTGTTTTTTGTTCTATCTATAAATTTCTGAAGGGTACTTTTTTTTTTGTATAATGTTGAGCCCTTCAGATACTCACCATCTCCTGTGTTTTTCTGCCAAATGATGATGGTAAATCTCCTGTATAAAGTTAAGACCTTTAGATACTCACCATCCCCTGTGTTTTTCTCCAAATTGATGAAAGTAAATCTTCTATTTAATATTGAGCCCTGTAGGTACTTCTGGCCTTCCTTTAAAATATGGATCTCTGCATAATGATACAGTTAAATTTTTAACAAATTTTTAAAATGTGTTTAAAAAAGCACCCTTCAAATATTCACTGTTTTTTGTTCTGTCTATAAATTTCTGAAGGGTACTTTTTTTTTTTTGTATACTGTTGAGCCCTTCAGATACTCACCATCTCCTGTGTTTTGCTCCAAATATATGAAGGTAAATCTCCTGTATAAAGTTAAGACCTTTAGATACTCACCATCTCCTGTGTTTTTCTCCAAAGTGATGAAATTAAATCTTCTATTTAATATTGAGCCCTGTAGGTACTTCTAGCCTTTTTTCAAATATGGATCTCTACATAATGATACAGTTAAATTTTTAACAAATTTTTAAAATTTGTTTAAAAAAGCACCCTTCAAATATTCACTGTTTTTTGTTCTATCTATAAATTTCTGAAGGGTACTTTTTTTTTTGTATAATGTTGAGCCCTTCAGATACTCACTATCTCCTGTGTTTTTCTGCCAAACGATGATGGTAAATCTCCTGTATAAAGTTAAGACCTTTAGATACTCACCATCTCCTGTGTTTTTCTCCAAAGTGATGAAATTAAATCTTCTATTTAATATTGAGCCCTGTAGGTACTTCTAGCCTTTTTTCAAATATGGATCTCTACATAATGATACAGTTAAATTTTTAACAAATTTTTAAAATTTGTTTAAAAAAGCACCCTTCAAATATTCACTGTTTTTTGTTCTATCTATAAATTTCTGAAGGGTACTTTTTTTTTGTATAATGTTGAGCCCTTCAGATACTCACTATCTCCTGTGTTTTTCTGCCAAACGATGATGGTAAATCTCCTGTATAAAGTTAAGACCTTTAGATACTCACCATCTCCTGTGTTTTTCTCCAAAGTGATGAAAGTAAATCTTCTATTTAATATTGAGCCCTGTAGGTACTTCTGGCCTTCCTTTTAAATATGGATCTCTACATAATGATACAGTTAAATGTTTAACAAATTTTTAAAATGTGTTTAAAAAAGCACCCTTCAAATATTCACTGTTTTTTGTTCTGTCTATAAATTTCTGAAGGGTACTTTTTTTTTTTGTATACTGTTGAGCCCTTCAGATACTCACCATCTCCTGTGTTTTTCTCCAAAACGATGAAGGTAAATCTCCTGTATAAAGTTAAGACCTTTAGATACTCACCATCTCCTGTGTTTTTCTCCAAAGTGATGAAAGTAAATCTTCTATTTAATATTGAGCCCTGTAGGTACTTCTGGCCTTCCTTTAAAATATGGATCTCTACATAATGATACAGTTAAATTTTTAACAAATTTTTAAAATTTGTTTAAAAAAGCACCCTTCAAATATTCACTGTTTTTTGTTCTATCTATAAATTTCTGAAGGGTACTTTTTTTTTTGTATAATGTTGAGCCCTTCAGATACTCACCATCTCGTGTGTTTCTCTGCCAAACGATGACGGTAAATCTCCTGTATAAAGTTAAGACCTTTAGATACTCACCATCTCCTGTGTTTTTCTCCAAAGTGATGAAAGTAAATCTTCTATTTAATATTGAGCCCTGTAGGTACTTCTGGCCTTCCTTTAAAATATGGATCTCTGCATAATGATACAGTTAAATTTTTAACAAATTTTTAAAATGTGTTTAAAAAAGCACCCTTCAAATATTCACTGTTTTTTGTTCTATCTATAAATTTCTGAAGGGTACTTTTTTTTTTGTATAATGTTGAGCCCTTCAGATACTCACTATCTTCTGTGTTCCTCTCCAAAATGATGAAGGTAAATCTCCTGTATAAAGTTAAGCCCTTTAGATACTCACCATCTCCTGTGTTTTTCTCCAAAGTGATGAAAGTAAATCTTCTATTTAATATTGAGCCCTGTAGGTACTCCAGGCCTTCTTTTCAAATATGAATCTGTGTTTGTCTCCAAAATTATACAGTTTAATTTTTAACACATTTTTAAAATTTGTTTAAAAAAGCACCCTTCAAATATTCACTGTTTTTTGTTCTGTCTATAAATTTCTGAAGGGTACTTTTTTTTTTCTATAATGTTGAGCCCTTCAGATACTCACCATCTCCTGTGTTTTAATGCGAAACGATGACGGTAAATCTCCTGTATAAAGTTAAGACCTTTAGATACTCACCATCTCCTGCGTTTTTCTCCAAAGTGATGAAAGTAAATCTTCTATTTAATATTGAGCCCTGTAGGTACTCCAGGCCTTCTTTTCAAATATGAATCTGTGTTTCTCTCCAAAATTATACAGTTAAATTTTTAACACATTTTTAAAATTTGTTTAAAAAAGCACCCTTCAAATATTCACTGTTTTTTTTCTGTCTATAAATTTCTGAAGGGTACTTTTTTTTTTCCTACAATGTTGAGCCCTTCAGATACTCACCATCTCCTGTGTTTCTCTGCCAAATGATGACGGTAAATCTCCTGTATAAAGTTAAGACCTTTAGATACTCACCATCTCCTGTGTTTTTCTCCAAAGTGATGAAAGTAAATCTTCTATTTAATATTGAGCCCTGTAGGTACTTCTGGCCTTTCTTTCAAATATGGATCTCTACATAATGATACAGTTAAATTTTTAACAAATTTTTAAAATTTGTTTAAAAAAGCACCCTTCAAATATTCACTGTTTTTTGTTCTATCTATAAATTTCTGAAGGGTACTTTTTTTTTTGTATAATGTTGAGCCCTTCAGATACTCACCATCTCCTGTGTTTTTCTGCCAAACGATGATGGTAAATCTCCTGTATAAAGTTAAGACCTTTAGATACTCACCATCTCCTGTGTTTTTCTCCAAAGTGATGAAAGTAAATCTTCTATTTAATATTGAGCCCTGTAGGTACTTCTGGCCTTCCTTTAAAATATGGATGTCTGCATAATGATACAGTTAAATTTTTAACAAATTTTTAAAATGTGTTTAAAAAAGCACCCTTCAAATATTCACTGTTTTTTGTTCTGTGTATAAATTTCTGAAGGGTACTTTTTTTTTTTGTATACTGTTGAGCCCTTCAGATACTCACCATCTCCTGTGTTTTGCTCCAAATATATGAAGGTAAATCTCCTGTATAAAGTTAAGCCCTTTAGATACTCACCATCTCCTGTGTTTTTCTCCAAAGTGATGAAAGTAAATCTTCTATTTAATATTGAGCCCTGTAGGTACTTCAGGCCTTCTTTTCAAATATGAATCTGTGTTTGTCTCCAAAATTATACAGTTAAATTTTTAACACATTTTTAAAATTTGTTTAAAAAAGCACCCTTCAAATATTCACTGTTTTTTGTTCTAGCTATAAATTTCTGAAGGGTACTTTTTTTTTTCTATAATGTTGAGCCCTTTAGATACTCACCATCTCCTGTGTTTCTCTGCCAAACGATGACGGTAAATCTCCTGTATAAAGTTAAGACCTTTAGATACTCACCATCTCCTGTGTTTTTCTCCAAAGTGATGAAAGTAAATCTTCTATTTAATATTGAGCCCTGTAGGTACTTCTGGCCTTTCTTTCAAATATGGATCTCTACATAATGATACAGTTAAATTTTTAACAAATTTTTAAAATTTGTTTAAAAAAGCACCCTTCAAATATTCACTGTTTTTTGTTCTATCTATAAATTTCTGAAGGGTACTTTTTTTTTTGTATAATGTTGAGCCCTTCAGATACTCACCATCTCCTGTGTTTTTCTCCAAAGTGATGAAAGTAAATCTTCTATTTAATATTGAGCCCTGTAGGTACTTCTGGCCTTCCTTTTAAATATGGATCTCTACATAATGATACAGTTAAATGTTTAACAAATTTTTAAAATGTGTTTAAAAAAGCACCCTTCAAATATTCACTGTTTTTTGTTCTGTCTATAAATTTCTGAAGGGTACTTTTTTTTTTGTATACTGTTGAGCCCTTCAGATACTCACCATCTCTTGTGTTTTTCTCCAAAGTGATGAAAGTAAATCTTCTATTTAATATTGAGCCCTGTAGGTACTTCTGGCCTTCCTTTAAAATATGGATCTCTGCATAATGATACCGTTAAATTTTTAACAAATTTTTAAAATGTGTTTAAAAAAGCACCCTTCAAATATTCACTGTTTTTTGTTCTGTCTATAAATTTCTGAAGGGTACTTTTTTTTTTTGTATACTGTTGAGCCCTTCAGATACTCACCATCCCCTGTGTTTTGCTCCAAATATATGAAGGTAAATCTCCTGTATAAAGTTAAGCCCTTTAGATACTCACCATCTCCTGTGTTTTTCTCCAAAGTGATGAAAGTAAATCTTCTATTTAATATTGAGCCCTGTAGGTACTTCAGGCCTTCTTTTCAAATATGAATCTGTGTTTGTCTCCAAAATTATACAGTTAAATTTTTAACACATTTTTAAAATTTGTTTAAAAAAGCACCCTTCAAATATTCACTGTTTTTTGTTCTATCTATAAATTTCTGAAGGGTACTTTTTTTTTTCTATAATGTTGAGCCCTTCAGATACTCACCATCTCCTGTGTTTTTCTCCAAAGTGATGAAAGTAAATCTTCTATTTAATATTGAGCCCTGTAGGTACTTCTGGCCTTCCTTTTAAATATGGATCTCTGCATAATGATACCGTTAAATTTTTAACAAATTTTTAAAATGTGTTTAAAAAAGCACCCTTCAAATATTCACTGTTTTTTGTTCTGTCTATAAATTTCTGAAGGGTACTTTTTTTTTTTGTATACTGTTGAGCCCTTCAGATACTCACCATCCCCTGTGTTTTGCTCCAAATATATGAAGGTAAATCTCCTGTATAAAGTTAAGCCCTTTAGATACTCACCATCTCCTGTGTTTTTCTCCAAAGTGATGAAAGTAAATCTTCTATTTAATATTGAGCCCTGTAGGTACTTCAGGCCTTCTTTTCAAATATGAATCTGTGTTTGTCTCCAAAATTATACAGTTTAATTTTTAACACATTTTTAAAATTTGTTTAAAAAAGCACCCTTCAAATATTCACTGTTTTTTGTTCTATCTATAAATTTCTGAAGGGTACTTTTTTTTTTCTATAATGTTGAGCCCTTTAGATACTCACCATCTCCTGTGTTTCTCTGCCAAATGATGACGGTAAATCTCCTGTATAAAGTTAAGACCTTTAGATACTCACCATCTCCTGTGTTTTTCTCCAAAGTGATGAAAGTAAATCTTCTATTTAATATTGAGCCCTGTAGGTACTTCTGGCCTTTCTTTCAAATATGGATCTCTACATAATGATACAGTTAAATTTTTAACAAATTTTTAAAATTTGTTTAAAAAAGCACCCTTCAAATATTCACTGTTTTTTGTTCTATCTATAAATTTCTGAAGGGTACTTTTTTTTTTGTATAATGTTGAGCCCTTCAGATACTCACCATCTCCTGTGTTTTTCTGCCAAACGATGACGGTAAATCTCCTGTATAAAGTTAAGACCTTTAGATACTCACCATCTCCTGTGTTTTTCTCCAAAGTGATGAAAGTAAATCTTCTATTTAATATTGAGCCCTGTAGGTACTTCTGGCCTTCCTTTAAAATATGGATCTCTGCATAATGATACAGTTAAATTTTTAACAAATTTTTAAAATGTGTTTAAAAAAGCACCCTTCAAATATTCACTGTTTTTTGTTCCATCTATAAATTTCTGAAGGGTACTTTTTTTTTTGTATAATGTTGAGCCCTTCAGATACTCACTATCTTCTGTGTTCCTCTCCAAAATGATGAAGGTAAATCTCCTGTATAAAGTTAAGCCCTTTAGATACTCACCATCTCCTGTGTTTTTCTCCAAAGTGATGAAAGTAAATCTTCTATTTAATATTGAGCCCTGTAGGTACTCCAGGCCTTCTTTTCAAATATGAATCTGTGTTTGTCTCCAAAATTATACAGTTTAATTTTTAACACATTTTTAAAATTTGTTTAAAAAAGCACCCTTCAAATATTCACTGTTTTTTGTTCTGTCTATAAATTTCTGAAGGGTACTTTTTTTTTTCTATAATGTTGAGCCCTTCAGATACTCACCATCTCCTGTGTTTTAATGCGAAACGATGACGGTAAATCTCCTGTATAAAGTTAAGACCTTTAGATACTCACCATCTCCTGTGTTTTTCTCCAAAGTGATGAAAGTAAATCTTCTATTTAATATTGAGCCCTGTAGGTACTTCTGGCCTTCCTTTCAAATGTGAATCTCTACATAATGATACAGTTAAATGTTTAACAAATTTTTAAAATGTGTTTAAAAAAGCACCCTTCAAATATTCACTGTTTTTTGTTCTGTCTATAAATTTCTGAAGGGTACTTTTTTTTTTTGTATACTGTTGAGCCCTTCAGATACTCACCATCTCCTGTGTTTTGCTCCAAATATATGAAGGTAAATCTCCTGTATAAAGTTAAGACCTTTAGATACTCAACATCTCCTGTGTTTTTCTCCAAAGTGATGAAATTAAATCTTCTATTTAATATTGAGCCCTGTAGGTACTTCTAGCCTTTTTTCAAATATGGATCTCTACATAATGATACAGTTAAATTTTTAACAAATTTTTAAAATTTGTTTAAAAAAGCACCCTTCAAATATTCACTGTTTTTTGTTCTATCTATAAATTTCTGAAGGGTACTTTTTTTTTTGTATAATGTTGAGCCCTTCAGATACTCACTATCTCCTGTGTTTTTCTGCCAAACGATGATGGTAAATCTCCTGTATAAAGTTAAGACCTTTAGATACTCACCATCTCCTGTGTTTTTCTCCAAAGTGATGAAATTAAATCTTCTATTTAATATTGAGCCCTGTAGGTACTTCTAGCCTTTTTTCAAATATGGATCTCTACATAATGATACAGTTAAATTTTTAACAAATTTTTAAAATTTGTTTAAAAAAGCACCCTTCAAATATTCACTGTTTTTTGTTCTATCTATAAATTTCTGAAGGGTACTTTTTTTTTTGTATAATGTTGAGCCCTTCAGATAGTCACTATCTCCTGTGTTTTTCTGCCAAACGATGATGGTAAATCTCCTGTATAAAGTTAAGACCTTTAGATACTCACCATCTCCTGTGTTTTTCTCCAAAGTGATGAAAATAAATCTTCTATTTAATATTGAGCCCTGTAGGTACTTCTGGACTTCCTTTCAAATATGGATCTCTGCATAATGATACAGTTAAATTTTTAACAAATTTTTAAAATGTGTTTAAAAAAGCACCCTTCAAATATTCACTGTTTTTTGTTGTATCTATAAATGTCTGAAGGGTACTTTTTTTTTTGTATAATGTTGAGCCCTTCAGATACTCACTATCTTCTGTGTTCCTCTCCAAAATGATGAAGGTAAATCTCCTGTATAAAGTTAAGCCCTTTAGATACTCACCATCTCCTGTGTTTTTCTCCAAAGTGATGAAAGTAAATCTTCTATTTAATATTGAGCCCTGTAGGTACTCCAGGCCTTCTTTTCAAATATGAATCTGTGTTTGTCTCCAAAATTATACAGTTAAATTTTTAACACATTTTTTAAATTTGTTTAAAAAAGCACCCTTCAAATATTCACTGTTTTTTGTTCTGTCTATAAATTTCTGAAGGGTACTTTTTTTTTTCTATAATGTTGAGCCCTTCAGATACTCACCATCTCCTATGTTTTAATGCGAAACGATGACGGTAAATCTCCTGTATAAAGTTAAGACCTTTAGATACTCACCATCTCCTGTGTTTTTCTCCAAAGTGATGAAAGTAAATCTTCTATTTAATATTGAGCCCTGTAGGTACTTCTGGCCTTCCTTTCAAATGTGAATCTCTACATAATGATACAGTTAAATGTTTAACAAATTTTTAAAATGTGTTTAAAAAATCACCCTTCAAATATTCACTGTTTTTTGTTCTGTCTATAAATTTCTGAAGGGTACTTTTTTTTTTTGTATACTGTTGAGCCCTTCAGATACTCACCATCTCCTGTGTTTTGCTCCAAAATGATGAAGGTAAATCTCCTGCATAAAGTTAAGACCTTTAGATACTCACCATCTCCTGTGTTTTTCTCCAAAGTGATGAAAGTAAATCTTCTATTTAATATTGAGCCCTGTAGGTACTTCTGGCCTTCCTTTAAAATATGGATCTCTGCATAATGATACAGTTAAATTTTTAACAAATTTTTAAAATGTGTTTTAAAAAGCACCCTTCAAATATTCACTGTTTTTTGTTCTATCTATAAATTTCTGAAGGGTACTTTTTTTTTTGTATAATGTTGAGCCCTTCAGATACTCACTATCTTCTGTGTTCCTCTCCAAAATGATGAAGGTAAATCTCCTGTATAAAGTTAAGCCGTTTAGATACTCACCATCTCCTGTGTTTTTCTCCAAAGTGATGAAAGTAAATCTTCTATTTAATATTGAGCCCTGTAGGTACTTCAGGCCTTCTTTTCAAATATGAATCTGTGTTTGTCTCCAAAATTATACAGTTAAATTTTTAACACATTTTTAAAATTTGTTTAAAAAAGCACCCTTCAAATATTCACTGTTTTTTTTCTGTCTATAAATTTCTGAAGGGTACTTTTTTTTTTTCTACAATGTTGAGCCCTTCAGATACTCACCATCTCCTGTGTTTTAATGCGAAACGATGACGGTAAATCTCCTGTATAAAGTTAAGACCTTTAGATACTCACCATCTCCTGTGTTTTTCTCCAAAGTGATGAAAGTAAATCTTCTATTTAATATTGAGCCCTGTAGGTACTTCTGGCCTTTCTTTCAAATATGGATCTCTACATAATGATACAGTTAAATTTTTAACAAATTTTTAAAATTTGTTTTAAAAAGCACCCTTCAAATATTCACTGTTTTTTGTTCTATCTATAAATTTCTGAAGGGTACTTTTTTTTTTGTATAATGTTGAGCCCTTCAGATACTCACCATCTCCTGTGTTTTTCTGCCAAACGATGATGGTAAATCTCCTGTATAAAGTTAAGACCTTTAGATACTCACCATCTCCTGTGTTTTTCTCCAAAGTGATGAAAGTAAATCTTCTATTTAATATTGAGCCCTGTAGGTACTTCTGGCCTTCCTTTAAAATATGGATCTCTGCATAATGATACAGTTAAATTTTTAACAAATTTTTAAAATGTGTTTAAAAAAGCACCCTTCAAATATTCACTGTTTTTTGTTCTGTCTATAAATTTCTGAAGGGTACTTTTTTTTTTTGTATACTGTTGAGCCCTTCAGATACTCACTATCTCCTGTGTTTTAATGCGAAACGATGACGGTAAATGTCCTGTATAAAGTTAAGACCTTTAGATACTCACCATCTCCTGTGTTTTTCTCCAAAGTGATGAAATTAAATCTTCTATTTAATATTGAGCCCTGTAGGTACTTCTAGCCTTTTTTCAAATATGGATCTCTACATAATGATACAGTTAAATTTTTAACAAATTTTTAAAATTTCTTTAAAAAAGCACCCTTCAAATATTCACTGTTTTTTGTTCTATCTATAAATTTCTGAAGGGTACTTTTTTTTTTGTATAATGTTGAGCCCTTCAGATACTCACTATCTCCTGTGTTTTTCTGCCAAACGATGATGGTAAATCTCCTGTATAAAGTTAAGACCTTTAGATACTCACCATCTCCTGTGTTTTTCTCCAAAGTGATGAAATTAAATCTTCTATTTAATATTGAGCCCTGTAGGTACTTCTAGCCTTTTTTCAAATATGGATCTCTACATAATGATACAGTTAAATTTTTAACAAATTTTTAAAATTTGTTTAAAAAAGCACCCTTCAAATATTCACTGTTTTTTGTTCTATCTATAAATTTCTGAAGGGTACTTTTTTTTTTGTATAATGTTGAGCCCTTCAGATACTCACTATCTCCTGTGTTTTTCTGCCAAACGATGATGGTAAATCTCCTGTATAAAGTTAAGACCTTTAGATACTCACCATCTCCTGTGTTTTTCTCCAAAGTGATGAAAATAAATCTTCTATTTAATATTGAGCCCTGTAGGTACTTCTGGACTTCCTTTCAAATATGGATCTCTGCATAATGATACAGTTAAATTTTTAACAAATTTTTAAAATGTGTTTAAAAAAGCACCCTTCAAATATTCACTGTTTTTTGTTGTATCTATAAATGTCTGAAGGGTACTTTTTTTTTTGTATAATGTTGAGCCCTTCAGATACTCACTATCTTCTGTGTTCCTCTCCAAAATGATGAAGGTAAATCTCCTGTATAAAGTTAAGCCCTTTAGATACTCACCATCTCCTGTGTTTTTCTCCAAAGTGATGAAAGTAAATCTTCTATTTAATATTGAGCCCTGTAGGTACTCCAGGCCTTCTTTTCAAATATGAATCTGTGTTTGTCTCCAAAATTATACAGTTAAATTTTTAACACATTTTTTAAATTTGTTTAAAAAAGCACCCTTCAAATATTCACTGTTTTTTGTTCTGTCTATAAATTTCTGAAGGGTACTTTTTTTTTCTATAATGTTGAGTCCTTCAGATACTCACCATCTCCTGTGTTTTAATGCGAAACGATGACGGTAAATCTCCTGTATAAAGTTAAGACCTTTAGATACTCACCATCTCCTGTGTTTTTCTCCAAAGTGATGAAAGTAAATCTTCTATTTAATATTGAGCCCTGTAGGTACTTCTGGCCTTCCTTTCAAATGTGAATCTCTACATAATGATACAGTTAAATGTTTAACAAATTTTTAAAATGTGTTTAAAAAAGCACCCTTCAAATATTCACTGTTTTTTGTTCTGTCTATAAATTTCTGAAGGGTACTTTTTTTTTTGGTATACTGTTGAGCCCTTCAGATACTCACCATCTCCTGTGTTTTGCTCCAAAATGATGAAGGTAAATCTCCTGCATAAAGTTAAGACCTTTAGATACTCACCATCTCCTGTGTTTTTCTCCAAAGTGATGAAAGTAAATCTTCTATTTAATATTGAGCCCTGTAGGTACTTCTGGCCTTCCTTTAAAATATGGATCTCTGCATAATGATACAGTTAAATTTTAAACAAATTTTTAAAATGTGTTTAAAAAAGCACCCTTCAAATATTCACTGTTTTTTGTTCTGTCTATAAATTTCTGAAGGGTACTTTTTTTTTTTGTATACTGTTGAGCCCTTCAGATACTCACCATCTCCTGTGTTTTTCTGCCAAACGATGACGGTAAATCTCCTGTATAAAGTTAAGACCTTTAGATACTCACCATCTCGTGTGTTTTTCTCCAAAGTGATGAAAGTAAATCTTCTATTTAATATTGAGCCCTGTAGGTACTTCTGGCCTTCCTTTAAAATATGGATCTCTGCATAATGATACAGTTAAATTTTTAACAAATTTTTAAAATGTGTTTAAAAAAGCACCCTTCAAATATTCACTGATTTTTGTTCTATCTATAAATTTCTGAAGGGTACTTTTTTTTTTGTATAATGTTGAGCCCTTCAGATACTCACTATCTTCTGTGTTCCTCTCCAAAATGATGAAGGTAAATCTCCTGTATAAAGTTAAGCCCTTTAGATACTCACCATCTCCTATGTTTTTCTCCAAAGTGATGAAAGTAAATCTTCTATTTAATATTGAGCCCTGTAGGTACTCCAGGCCTTCTTTTCAAATATGAATCTGTGTTTGTCTCCAAAATTATACAGTTTAATTTTTAACACATTTTTAAAATTTGTTTAAAAAAGCACCCTTCAAATATTCACTGTTTTTTGTTCTGTCTATAAATTTCTGAAGGGTACTTTTTTTTTTTCTATAATGTTGAGCCCTTCAGATACTCACCATCTCCTGTGTTTTAATGCGAAACGATGACGGTAAATCTCCTGTATAAAGTTAAGACCTTTAGATACTCACCATCTCCTGTGTTTTTCTCCAAAGTGATGAAAGTAAATCTTCTATTTAATATTGAGCCCTGTAGGTACTTCTGGCCTTCCTTTTAAATATGGATCTCTACATAATGATACAGTTAAATGTTTAACAAATTTTTAAAATGTGTTTAAAAAAGCACCCTTCAAATATTCACTGTTTTTTGTTCTGTCTATAAATTTCTGAAGGGTACTTTTTTTTTTTGTATACTGTTGAGCCCTTCAGATACTCACCATCTCCTGTGTTTTTCTCCAAAACGATGAAGGTAAATCTCCTGTATAAAGTTAAGACCTTTAGATACTCACCATCTCCTGTGTTTTTCTCCAAAGTGATGAAAGTAAATCTTCTATTTAATATTGAGCCCTGTAGGTACTTCTGGCCTTCCTTTCAAATATGGATCTCTACATAATGATACAGTTAAATTTTTAACAAATTTTTAAAATTTGTTTAAAAAAGCACCCTTCAAATATTCACTGTTTTTTGTTCTATCTATAAATTTCTGAAGGGTACTTTTTTTTTTGTATAATGTTGAGCCCTTCAGATACTCACCATCTCCTGTGTTTCTCTGCCAAACGATGACGGTAAATCTCCTGTATAAAGTTAAGACCTTTAGATACTCACCATCTCCTGTGTTTTTCTCCAAAGTGATGAAAGTAAATCTTCTATTTAATATTGAACCCTGTAGGTACTTCTGGCCTTCCTTTAAAATATGGATCTCTGCATAATGATACAGTTAAATTTTTAACAAATTTTTAAAATGTGTTTAAAAAAGCACCCTTCAAATATTCACTGTTTTTTGTTCTATCTATAAATTTCTGAAGGGTACTTTTTTTTTTGTATAATGTTGACCCCTTCAGATACTCACTATCTTCTGTGTTCCTCTCCAAAATGATGAAGGTAAATCTCCTGTATAAAGTTCAGCCCTTTAGATACTCACCATCTCCTGTGTTTTTCTCCAAAGTGATGAAAGTAAATCTTCTATTTAATATTGAGCCCTGTAGGTACTCCAGGCCTTCTTTTCAAATATGAATCTGTGTTTGTCTCCAAAATTATACAGTTTAATTTTTAACACATTTTTAAAATTTGTTTAAAAAAGCACCCTTCAAATATTCACTGTTTTTTGTTCTGTCTATAAATTTCTGAAGGGTACTTTTTTTTTTTCTATAATGTTGAGCCCTTCAGATACTCACCATCTCCTGTGTTTTAATGCGAAACGATGACGGTAAATCTCCTGTATAAAGTTAAGACCTTTAGATACTCACCATCTCCTGTGTTTTTCTCCAAAGTGATGAAAGTAAATCTTCTATTTAATATTGAGCCCTGTAGGTACTTCTGGCCTTCCTTTTAAATATGGATCTCTACATAATGATACAGTTAAATGTTTAACAAATTTTTAAAATGTGTTTAAAAAAGCACCCTTCAAATATTCACTGTTTTTTGTTCTATCTATAAATTTCTGAAGGGTACTTTTTTTTTTGTATAATGTTGACCCCTTCAGATACTCACTATCTTCTGTGTTCCTCTCCAAAATGATGAAGGTAAATCTCCTGTATAAAGTTAACCCCTTTAGATACTCACCATCTCCTGTGTTTTTCTCCAAAGTGATGAAAGTAAATCTTCTATTTAATATTGAGCCCTGTAGGTACTCCAGGCCTTCTTTTCAAATATGAATCTGTGTTTGTCTCCAAAATTATACAGTTAAATGTTTAACAAATTTTTAAAATGTGTTTAAAAAAGCACCCTTCAAATATTCACTGTTTTTTGTTCTGTCTATAAATTTCTGAAGGGTACTTTTTTTTTTTGTATACTGTTGAGCCCTTCAGATACTCACCATCTCCTGTGTTTTTCTGCCAAACGATGATGGTAAATCTCCTGTATAAAGTTAAGACCTTTAGATACTCACCATCTCCTGTGTTTTTCTCCAAAGTGATGAAAGTAAATCTTCTATTTAATATTGAGCCCTGTAGGTACTTCTGGCCTTCCTTTAAAATATGGATCTCTGCATAATGATACAGTTAAATTTTTAACAAATTTTTAAAATGTGTTTAAAAAAGCACCCTTCAAATATTCACTGTTTTTTGTTCTGTCTATAAATTTCTGAAGGGTACTTTTTTTTTTTGTATACTGTTGAGCCCTTCAGATACTCACCATCTCCTGTGTTTTGCTCCAAATATATGAAGGTAAATCTCCTGTATAAAGTTAAGACCTTTAGATACTCACCATCTCCTGTGTTTTTCTCCAAAGTGATGAAAGTAAATCTTCTATTTAATATTGAGCCCTGTAGGTACTTCTGGCCTTCCTTTCAAATATGGATCTCTACATAATGATAGTTAAATTTTTAACAAATTTTTAAAATTTGTTTAAAAAAGCACCCTTCAAATATTCACTGTTTTTTGTTCTATCTATAAATTTCTGAAGGGTACTTTTTTTTTTGTATAATGTTGAGCCCTTCAGATACTCACTATCTTCTGTGTTCCTCTCCAAAATGATGAAGGTAAATCTCCTGTATAAAGTTAAGCCCTTTAGATACTCACCATCTCCTGTGTTTTTCTCCAAAGTGATGAAAGTAAATCTTCTATTTAATATTGAGCCCTGTAGGTACTCCAGGCCTTCTTTTCAAATATGAATCTGTGTTTGTCTCCAAAATTATACAGTTTAATTTTTAACACATTTTTAAAATTTGTTTAAAAAAGCACCCTTCAAATATTCACTGTTTTTTGTTCTGTCTATAAATTTCTGAAGGGTACTTTTTTTTTTTCTATAATGTTGAGCCCTTCAGATACTCACCATCTCCTGTGTTTTAATGCGAAACGATGACGGTAAATCTCCTGTATAAAGTTAAGACCTTTAGATACTCACCATCTCCTGTGTTTTTCTCCAAAGTGATGAAAGTAAATCTTCTATTTAATATTGAGCCCTGTAGGTACTTCTGGCCTTCCTTTAAAATATGGATCTCTGCATAATGATACAGTTAAATTTTAAACAAATTTTTAAAATGTGTTTAAAAAAGCACCCTTCAAATATTCACTGTTTTTTGTTCTGTCTATAAATTTTTGAAGGGTACTTTTTTTTTTTGTATACTGTTGAGCCCTTCAGATACTCACCATCTCCTGTGTTTTGCTCCAAAATGATGAAGGTAAATCTCCTGTATAAAGTTAAGCCGTTTAGATACTCACCATCTCCTGTGTTTTTCTCCAAAGTGATGAAAGTAAATCTTCTATTTAATATTGAGCCCTGTAGGTACTTCAGGCCTTCTTTTCAAATATGAATCTGTGTTTGTCTCCAAAATTATACAGTTAAATTTTTAACACATTTTTAAAATTTGTTTAAAAAAGCACCCTTCAAATATTCACTGTTTTTTTTCTGTCTATAAATTTCTGAAGGGTACTTTTTTTTTTCTACAATGTTGAGCCCTTCAGATACTCACCATCTCCTGTGTTTCTCTGCCAAACGATGACGGTAAATCTCCGGTATAAAGTTAAGACCTTTAGATACTCACCATCTCCTGTGTTTTTCTCCAAAGTGATGAAAGTAAATCTTCTATTTAATATTGAGCCCTGTAGGTACTTCTGGCCTTTCTTTCAAATATGGATCTCTACATAATGATACAGTTAAATTTTTAACAAATTTTTAAAATTTGTTTTAAAAAGCACCCTTCAAATATTCACTGTTTTTTGTTCTATCTATAAATTTCTGAAGGGTACTTTTTTTTTTGTATAATGTTGAGCCCTTCAGATACTCACCATCTCCTGTGTTTTTCTGCCAAACGATGATGGTAAATCTCCTGTATAAAGTTAAGACCTTTAGATACTCACCATCTCCTGTGTTTTTCTCCAAAGTGATGAAAGTAAATCTTCTATTTAATATTGAGCCCTGTAGGTACTTCTGGCCTTCCTTTAAAATATGGATCTCTGCATAATGATACAGTTAAATTTTTAACAAATTTTTAAAATGTGTTTAAAAAAGCACCCTTCAAATATTCACTGTTTTTTGTTCTGTCTATAAATGTCTGAAGGGTACTTTTTTTTTTGTATACTGTTGAGCCCTTCAGATACTCACCATCTCCTGTGTTCCTCTCCAAAATGATGAAGGTAAATCTCCTGTATAAAGTTAAGCCCTTTAGATACTCACCATCTCCTGTGTTTTTCTCCAAAGTGATGAAAGTAAATCTTCTATTTAATATTGAGCCCTGTAGGTACTCCAGGCCTTCTTTTCAAATATGAATCTGTGTTTGTCTCCAAAATTATACAGTTAAATTTTTAACACATTTTTTAAATTTGTTTAAAAAAGCACCCTTCAAATATTCACTGTTTTTTGTTCTGTCTATAAATTTCTGAAGGGTACTTTTTTTTTTCTATAATGTTGAGCCCTTCAGATACTCACCATCTCCTGTGTTTTTCTCCAAAATGATGAAGGTAAATCTCCTGTATAAAGTTAAGCCCTTTAGATACTCACCATCTCCTGTGTTTTTCTCCAAAGTGATGAAAGTAAATCTTCTATTTAATATTGAGCCCTGTAGGTACTTCTGGCCTTCCTTTAAAATATGGATCTCTGCATAATGATACAGTTAAATTTTAAACAAATTTTTAAAATTTGTTTAAAAAAGCACCCTTCAAATATTCACTGTTTTTTGTTCTATCTATAAATTTCTGAAGGGTACTTTTTTTTTTGTATAATGTTGAGCCCTTCAGATACTCACCATCTCCTGTGTTTTTCTGCCAAACGATGATGGTAAATCTCCTGTATAAAGTTAAGACCTTTAGATACTCACCATCTCCTGTGTTTTTCTCCAAAGTGATGAAAGTAAATCTTCTATTTAATATTGAGCCCTGTAGGTACTTCTGGCCTTCCTTTAAAATATGGATCTCTGCATAATGATACAGTTAAATTTTTAACAAATTTTTAAAATGTGTTTAAAAAAGTACCCTTCAAATATTCACTGTTTTTTGTTCTGTCTATAAATTTCTGAAGGGTACTTTTTTTTTTTGTATACTGTTGAGCCCTTCAGATACTCACTATCTTCTGTGTTCCTCTCCAAAATGATGAAGGTAAATCTCCTGTATAAAGTTAAGCCCTTTAGATACTCACCATCTCCTGTGTTTTTCTCCAAAGTGATGAAAGTAAATCTTCTATTTAATATTGAGCCCTGTAGGTACTCCAGGCCTTCTTTTCAAATATGAATCTGTGTTTGTCTCCAAAATTATACAGTTTAATTTTTAACACATTTTTAAAATTTGTTTAAAAAAGCACCCTTCAAATATTCACTGTTTTTTGTTCTGTCTATAAATTTCTGAAGGGTACTTTTTTTTTTTGTATACTGTTGAGCCCTTCAGATACTCACCATCTTCTGTGTTCCTCTCCAAAATGATGAAGGTAAATCTCCTGTATAAAGTTAAGCCGTTTAGATACTCACCATCTCCTGTGTTTTTCTCCAAAGTGATGAAAGTAAATCTTCTATTTAATATTGAGCCCTGTAGGTACTTCAGGCCTTCTTTTCAAATATGAATCTGTGTTTGTCTCCAAAATTATACAGTAAATTTTTTAACACATTTTTAAAATTTGTTTAAAAAAGCACCCTTAAAATATTCACTGTTTTTTTTCTGTCTATAAATTTCTGAAGGGTACTTTTTTTTTTCTACAATGTTGAGCCCTTCAGATACTCACCATCTCCTGTGTTTCTCTGCCAAACGATGACGGTAAATCTCCTGTATAAAGTTAAGACCTTTAGATACTCACCATCTCCTGTGTTTTTCTCCAAAGTGATGAAAGTAAATCTTCTATTTAATATTGAGCCCTGTAGGTACTTCTGGCCTTTCTTTCAAATATGGATCTCTACATAATGATACAGTTAAATTTTTAACAAATTTTTAAAATTTGTTTTAAAAAGCACCCTTCAAATATTCACTGTTTTTTGTTCTATCTATAAATTTCTGAAGGGTACTTTTTTTTTTGTATAATGTTGAGCCCTTCAGATACTCACCATCTCCTGTGTTTTTCTGCCAAATGATGATGGTAAATCTCCTGTATAAAGTTAAGACCTTTAGATACTCACCATCTCCTGTGTTTTTCTCCAAAGTGATGAAAGTAAATCTTCTATTTAATATTGAGCCCTGTAGGTACTTCTGGACTTCCTTTAAAATATGGATCTCTGCATAATGATACAGTTAAATTTTTAACAAATTTTTAAAATGTGTTTAAAAAAGCACCCTTCAAATATTCACTGTTTTTTGTTCTGTCTATAAATTTCTGAAGGGTACTTTTTTTTTTTGTATACTGTTGAGCCCTTCAGATACTCACCATCTCCTGTGTTTTGCTCCAAATATATGAAGGTAAATCTCCTGTATAAAGTTAAGACCTTTAGATACTCACCATCTCCTGTGTTTTTCTCCAAAGTGATGAAATTAAATCTTATATTTAATATTGAGCCCTGTAGGTACTTCTAGCCTTTTTTCAAATATGGATCTCTACATAATGATACAGTTAAATTTTTAACAAATTTTTAAAATTTGTTTAAAAAAGCACCCTTCAAATATTCACTGTTTTTTGTTCTATCTATAAATTTCTGAAGGGTACTTTTTTTTTTGTATAATGTTGAGCCCTTCAGATACTCACCATCTCCTGTGTTTTTCTGCCAAACGATGATGGTAAATCTCCTGTATAAAGTTAAGACCTTTAGATACTCACCATCTCCTGTGTTTTTCTCCAAAGTGATGAAAGTAAATCTTCTATTTAATATTGAGCCCTGTAGGTACTTCTGGCCTTCCTTTAAAATATGGATCTCTGCATAATGATACAGTTAAATTTTTAACAAATTTTTAAAATGTGTTTAAAAAAGCACCCTTCAAATATTCACTGTTTTTTGTTCTGTCTATAAATTTCTGAAGGGTACTTTTTTTTTTTGTATACTGTTGAGCCCTTCAGATACTCACCATCTTCTGTGTTCCTCTCCAAAATGATGAAGGTAAATCTCCTGTATAAAGTTAAGCCGTTTAGATACTCACCATCTCCTGTGTTTTTCTCCAAAGTGATGAAAGTAAATCTTCTATTTAATATTGAGCCCTGTAGGTACTCCAGGCCTTCTTTTCAAATATGAATCTGTGTTTGTCTCCAAAATTATACAGTTAAATTTTTAACACATTTTTAAAATTTGTTTAAAAAAGCACCCTTCAAATATTCACTGTTTTTTTTCTGTCTATAAATTTCTGAAGGGTACTTTTTTTTTCTCTACAATGTTGAGCCCTTCAGATACTCACCATCTCCTGTGTTTCTCTGCCAAACGATGACGGTAAATCTCCTGTATAAAGTTAAGACCTTTAGATACTCACCATCTCCTGTGTTTTACAGTTAAATTTTTAACAAATTTTTAAAATTTGTTTAAAAAAGCACCCTTCAAATATTCACTGTTTTTTGTTCTATCTATAAATTTCTGAAGGGTACTTTTTTTTTTGTATAATGTTGAGCCCTTCAGATACTCACTATCTTCTGTGTTCCTCTCCAAAATGATGAAGGTAAATCTCCTGTATAAAGTTAAGCCGTTTAGATACTCACCATCTCCTGTGTTTTTCTCCAAAGTGATGAAAGTAAATCTTCTATTTAATATTGAGCCCTGTAGGTACTTCAGGCCTTCTTTTCAAATATGAATCTGTGTTTGTCTCCAAAATTATACAGTTAAATTTTTAACACATTTTTAAAATTTGTTTAAAAAAGCACCCTTCAAATATTCACTGTTTTTTTTCTGTCTATAAATTTCTGAAGGGTACTTTTTTTTTTTCTATAATGTTGAGCCCTTCAGATACTCACCATCTCCTGTGTTTCTCTGCCAAACGATGACGGTAAATCTCCTGTATAAAGTTAAGACCTTTAGATACTCACCATCTCCTGTGTTTTTCTCCAAAGTGATGAAAGTAAATCTTCTATTTAATATTGAGCCCTGTAGGTACTTCTGGCCTTTCTTTCAAATATGGATCTCTACATAATGATACAGTTAAATTTTTAACAAATTTTTAAAATTTGTTTAAAAAAGCACCCTTCAAATATTCACTGTTTTTTGTTCTATCTATAAATTTCTGAAGGGTACTTTTTTTTTTGTATAATGTTGAGCCCTTCAGATACTCACCATCTCCTGTGTTTTGCTCCAAATATATGAAGGTAAATCTCCTGTATAAAGTTAAGCCCTTTAGATACTCACCATCTCCTGTGTTTTTCTCCAAAGTGATGAAAGTAAATCTTCTATTTAATATTGAGCCCTGTAGGTACTTCAGGCCTTCTTTTCAAATATGAATCTGTGTTTGTCTCCAAAATTATACAGTTAAATTTTTAACACATTTTTAAAATTTGTTTAAAAAAGCACCCTTCAAATATTCACTGTTTTTTGTTCTATCTATAAATTTCTGAAGGGTACTTTTTTTTTCCCTATAATGTTGAGCCCTTTAGATACTCACCATCTCCTGTGTTTTTCTGCAAAGTGATGAAAGTAAATCTTCTATTTAATATTGAGCCCTGTAGGTACTTCTGGCCTTCCTTTTAAATATGGATCTCTACATAATGATACAGTTAAATGTTTAACAAATTTTTAAAATGTGTTTAAAAAAGCACCCTTCAAATATTCACTGTTTTTTGTTCTATCTATAAATTTCTGAAGGGTACTTTTTTTTTTGTATAATGTTGAGCCCTTCAGATACTCACCATCTCCTGTGTTTCTCTGCCAAACGATGACGGTAAATCTCCTGTATAAAGTTAAGACCTTTAGATACTCACCATCTCCTGTGTTTTTCTCCAAAGTGATGAAAGTAAATCTTCTATTTAATATTGAGCCCTGTAGGTACTTCTAGCCTTTTTTCAAATATGGATCTCTACATAATGATACAGTTAAATTTTTAACAAATTTTTAAAATTTGTTTAAAAAAGCACCCTTCAAATATTCACTGTTTTTTGTTGTATCTATAAATGTCTGAAGGGTACTTTTTTTTTTGTATAATGTTGAGCCCTTGAGATACTCACTATCTTCTGTGTTCCTCTCCAAAATGATGAAGGTAAATCTCCTGTATAAAGTTAAGCCCTTTAGATACTCACCATCTCCTGTGTTTTTCTCCAAAGTGATGAAAGTAAATCTTCTATTTAATATTGAGCCCTGTAGGTACTCCAGGCCTTCTTTTCAATTATGAATCTGTGCTTGTCTCCAAAATTATACAGTTAAATTTTTAACACATTTTTTAAATTTGTTTAAAAAAGCACCCTTCAAATATTCACTGTTTTTTGTTCTGTCTATAAATTTCTGAAGGGTACTTTTTTCCCCCTATAATGTTGAGCCCTTCAGATACTCACCATCTCCTGTGTTTTTCTCCAAAATGATGAAGGTAAATCTCCTGTATAAAGTTAAGCCCTTTAGATACTCACCATCTCCTGTGTTTTTCTCCAAAGTGATGAAAGTAAATCTTCTATTTAATATTGAGCCCTGTAGGTACTTCTGGCCTTCCTTTAAAATATGGATCTCTGCATAATGATACAGTTAAATTTTAAACAAATTTTTAAAATTTGTTTAAAAAAGCACCCTTCAAATATTCACTGTTTTTTGTTCTATCTATAAATTTCTGAAGGGTACTTTTTTTTTTGTATAATGTTGAGCCCTTCAGATACTCACCATCTCCTGTGTTTTTCTGCCAAACGATGATGGTAAATCTCCTGTATAAAGTTAAGACCTTTAGATACTCACCATCTCCTGTGTTTTTCTCCAAAGTGATGAAAGTAAATCTTCTATTTAATATTGAGCCCTGTAGGTACTTCTGGCCTTCCTTTAAAATATGGATCTCTGCATAATGATACAGTTAAATTTTTAACAAATTTTTAAAATGTGTTTAAAAAAGCACCCTTCAAATATTCACTGTTTTTTGTTCTGTCTATAAATTTCTGAAGGGTACTTTTTTTTTTTGTATACTGTTGAGCCCTTCAGATACTCACTATCTTCTGTGTTCCTCTCCAAAATGATGAAGGTAAATCTCCTGTATAAAGTTAAGCCCTTTAGATACTCACCATCTCCTGTGTTTTTCTCCAAAGTGATGAAAGTAAATCTTCTATTTAATATTGAGCCCTGTAGGTACTCCAGGCCTTCTTTTCAAATATGAATCTGTGTTTGTCTCCAAAATTATACAGTTTAATTTTTAACACATTTTTAAAATTTGTTTAAAAAAGCACCCTTCAAATATTCACTGTTTTTTGTTCTGTCTATATATTTCTGAAGGGTACTTTTTTTTTTTGTATACTGTTGAGCCCTTCAAATACTCACCATCTTCTGTGTTCCTCTCCAAAATGATGAAGGTAAATCTCCTGTATAAAGTTAAGCCGTTTAGATACTCACCATCTCCTGTGTTTTTCTCCAAAGTGATGAAAGTAAATCTTCTATTTAATATTGAGCCCTGTAGGTACTCCAGGCCTTCTTTTCAAATATGAATCTGTGTTTGTCTCCAAAATTATACAGTTAAATTTTTAACACATTTTTAAAATTTGTTTAAAAAAGCACCCTTCAAATATTCACTGTTTTTTTTCTGTCTATAAATTTCTGAAGGGTACTTTTTTTTTTTCTACAATGTTGAGCCCTTCAGATACTCACCATCTCCTGTGTTTCTCTGCCAAACGATGACGGTAAATCTCTTGTATAAAGTTAAGACCTTTAGATACTCACCATCTCCTGTGTTTTACAGTTAAATTTTTAACAAATTTTTAAAATTTGTTTAAAAAAGCACCCTTCAAATATTCACTGTTTTTTGTTCTATCTATAAATTTCTGAAGGGTACTTTTTTTTTTGTATAATGTTGAGCCCTTCAGATACTCACTATCTCCTGTGTTTTTCTGCCAAACGATGATGGTAAATCTCCTGTATAAAGTTAAGACCTTTAGATACTCACCATCTCCTGTGTTTTTCTCCAAAGTGATGAAATTAAATCTTCTATTTAATATTGAGCCCTGTAGGTACTTCTAGCCTTTTTTCAAATATGGATCTCTACATAATGATACAGTTAAATCTTTAACAAATTTTTAAAATTTGTTTAAAAAAGCACCCTTCAAATATTCACTGTTTTTTGTTCTGTCTATAAATTTCTGAAGGGTACTTTTTTTTTTCTATAATGTTGAGCCCTTCAGATACTCACCATCTCCTGTGTTTTTCTCCAAAATGATGAAGGTAAATCTCCTGTATAAAGTTAAGCCCTTTAGATACTCACCATCTCCTGTGTTTTTCTCCAAAGTGATGAAAGTAAATCTTCTATTTAATATTGAGCCCTGTAGGTACTTCTGGCCTTTCTTTCAAATATGGATCTCTACATAATGATACAGTTAAATTTTTAACAAATTTTTAAAATTTGTTTAAAAAAGCACCCTTCAAATATTCACTGTTTTTTGTTCTATCTATAAATTTCTGAAGGGTACTTTTTTTTTTGTATAATGTTGAGCCCTTCAGATACTCACCATCTCCTGTGTTTTGCTCCAAATATATGAAGGTAAATCTCCTGTATAAAGTTAAGCCCTTTAGATACTCACCATCTCCTGTGTTTTTCTCCAAAGTGATGAAAGTAAATCTTCTATTTAATATTGAGCCCTGTAGGTACTTCAGGCCTTCTTTTCAAATATGAATCTGTGTTTGTCTCCAAAATTATACAGTTTAATTTTTAACACATTTTTAAAATTGGTTTAAAAAAGCACCCTTCAAATATTCACTGTTTTTTGTTCTATCTATAAATTTCTGAAGGGTACTTTTTTTTTTCCTATAATGTTGAGCCCTTTAGATACTCACCATCTCCTGTGTTTCTCTGCCAAACGATGACGGTAAATCTCCTGTATAAAGTTAAGACCTTTAGATACTCACCATCTCCTGTGTTTTTCTCCAAAGTGATGAAAGTAAATCTTCTATTTAATATTGAGCCCTGTAGGTACTCCAGGCCTTCTTTTCAAATATGAATCTGTGTTTGTCTCCAAAATTATACAGTTTAATTTTTAACACATTTTTAAAATTTGTTTAAAAAAGCACCCTTCAAATATTCACTGTTTTTTGTTCTGTCTATAAATTTCTGAAGGGTACCTTTTTTTTTGTATAATGTTGAGCCCTTCAGATACTCACTATGTTCTGTGTTCCTCTCCAAAATGATGAAGGTAAATCTCCTGTATAAAGTTAAGCCCTTTAGATACTCACCATCTCCTGTGTTTTTCTCCAAAGGGATGAAAGTAAATCTTCTATTTAATATTGAGCCCTGTAGGTACTTCTGGCCTTCCTTTAAAATATGGATCTCTGCATAATGATACAGTTAAATTTTAAACAAATTTTTAAAATGTGTTTAAAAAAGCACCCTTCGAATATTCACTGTTTTTTGTTCTGTCTATAAATTTCTGAAGGGTACTTTTTTTTTTGTATAATGTTGAGCCCTTCAGATACTCACTATCTTCTGTGTTCCTCTCCAAAATGATGAAGGTAAATCTCCTGTATAAAGTTAAGCCCTTTAGATACTCACCATCTCCTGTGTTTTTCTCCAAAGTGATGAAAGTAAATCTTCTATTTAATATTGAGCCCTGTAGGTACTCCAGGCCTTCTTTTCAAATATGAATCTGTGTTTGTCTCCAAAATTATACAATTTAATTTTTAACACATTTTTAAAATTTGTTTAAAAAAGCACCCTTCAAATATTCACTGTTTTTTGTTCTGTCTATAAATTTCTGAAGGGTACTTTTTTTTTTTCTATAATGTTGAGCCCTTCAGATACTCACCATCTCCTGTGTTTTAATGCGAAACGATGACGGTAAATCTCCTGTATAAAGTTAAGACCTTTAGATACTCACCATCTCCTGTGTTTTTCTCCAAAGTGATGAAAGTAAATCTTCTATTTAATATTGAGCCCTGTAGGTACTTCTGGCCTTCCTTTCAAATATGAATCTCTACATAATGATACACTTAAATGTTTAACAAATTTTTAAAATGTGTTTAAAAAAGCACCCTTCAAATATTCACTGTTTTTTGTTCTGTCTATAAATTTTTGAAGGGTACTTTTTTTTTTGTATACTGTTGAGCCCTTCAGATACTCACCATCTCCTGTGTTTCTCTGCCAAACGATGACGGTAAATCTCCGGTATAAAGTTAAGACCTTTAGATACTCACCATCTCCTGTGTTTTTCTCCAAAGTGATGAAAGTAAATCTTCTATTTAATATTGAGCCCTGTAGGTACTTCTGGCCTTTCTTTCAAATATGGATCTCTACATAATGATACAGTTAAATTTTTAACAAATTTTTAAAATTTGTTTTAAAAAGCACCCTTCAAATATTCACTGTTTTTTGTTCTATCTATAAATTTCTGAAGGGTACTTTTTTTTTTGTATAATGTTGAGCCCTTCAGATACTCACCATCTCCTGTGTTTTTCTGCCAAACGATGATGGTAAATCTCCTGTATAAAGTTAAGACCTTTAGATACTCACCATCTCCTGTGTTTTTCTCCAAAGTGATGAAAGTAAATCTTCTATTTAATATTGAGCCCTGTAGGTACTTCTGGCCTTCCTTTAAAATATGGATCTCTGCATAATGATACAGTTAAATTTTTAACAAATTTTTAAAATGTGTTTAAAAAAGCACCCTTCAAATATTCACTGTTTTTTGTTCTGTCTATAAATGTCTGAAGGGTACTTTTTTTTTTGTATACTGTTGAGCCCTTCAGATACTCACCATCTCCTGTGTTCCTCTCCAAAATGATGAAGGTAAATCTCCTGTATAAAGTTAAGCCCTTTAGATACTCACCATCTCCTGTGTTTTTCTCCAAAGTGATGAAAGTAAATCTTCTATTTAATATTGAGCCCTGTAGGTACTCCAGGCCTTCTTTTCAAATATGAATCTGTGTTTGTCTCCAAAATTATACAGTTAAATTTTTAACACATTTTTTAAATTTGTTTAAAAAAGCACCCTTCAAATATTCACTGTTTTTTGTTCTGTCTATAAATTTCTGAAGGGTACTTTTTTTTTTCTATAATGTTGAGCCCTTCAGATACTCACCATCTCCTGTGTTTTTCTCCAAAATGATGAAGGTAAATCTCCTGTATAAAGTTAAGCCCTTTAGATACTCACCATCTCCTGTGTTTTTCTCCAAAGTGATGAAAGTAAATCTTCTATTTAATATTGAGCCCTGTAGGTACTTCTGGCCTTCCTTTAAAATATGGATCTCTGCATAATGATACAGTTAAATTTTAAACAAATTTTTAAAATTTGTTTAAAAAAGCACCCTTCAAATATTCACTGTTTTTTGTTCTATCTATAAATTTCTGAAGGGTACTTTTTTTTTTGTATAATGTTGAGCCCTTCAGATACTCACCATCTCCTGTGTTTTTCTGCCAAACGATGATGGTAAATCTCCTGTATAAAGTTAAGACCTTTAGATACTCACCATCTCCTGTGTTTTTCTCCAAAGTGATGAAAGTAAATCTTCTATTTAATATTGAGCCCTGTAGGTACTTCTGGCCTTCCTTTAAAATATGGATCTCTGCATAATGATACAGTTAAATTTTTAACAAATTTTTAAAATGTGTTTAAAAAAGTACCCTTCAAATATTCACTGTTTTTTGTTCTGTCTATAAATTTCTGAAGGGTACTTTTTTTTTTTGTATACTGTTGAGCCCTTCAGATACTCACTATCTTCTGTGTTCCTCTCCAAAATGATGAAGGTAAATCTCCTGTATAAAGTTAAGCCCTTTAGATACTCACCATCTCCTGTGTTTTTCTCCAAAGTGATGAAAGTAAATCTTCTATTTAATATTGAGCCCTGTAGGTACTCCAGGCCTTCTTTTCAAATATGAATCTGTGTTTGTCTCCAAAATTATACAGTTTAATTTTTAACACATTTTTAAAATTTGTTTAAAAAAGCACCCTTCAAATATTCACTGTTTTTTGTTCTGTCTATAAATTTCTGAAGGGTACTTTTTTTTTTTGTATACTGTTGAGCCCTTCAGATACTCACCATCTTCTGTGTTCCTCTCCAAAATGATGAAGGTAAATCTCCTGTATAAAGTTAAGCCGTTTAGATACTCACCATCTCCTGTGTTTTTCTCCAAAGTGATGAAAGTAAATCTTCTATTTAATATTGAGCCCTGTAGGTACTTCAGGCCTTCTTTTCAAATATGAATCTGTGTTTGTCTCCAAAATTATACAGTAAATTTTTTAACACATTTTTAAAATTTGTTTAAAAAAGCACCCTTAAAATATTCACTGTTTTTTTTCTGTCTATAAATTTCTGAAGGGTACTTTTTTTTTTCTACAATGTTGAGCCCTTCAGATACTCACCATCTCCTGTGTTTCTCTGCCAAACGATGACGGTAAATCTCCTGTATAAAGTTAAGACCTTTAGATACTCACCATCTCCTGTGTTTTTCTCCAAAGTGATGAAAGTAAATCTTCTATTTAATATTGAGCCCTGTAGGTACTTCTGGCCTTTCTTTCAAATATGGATCTCTACATAATGATACAGTTAAATTTTTAACAAATTTTTAAAATTTGTTTTAAAAAGCACCCTTCAAATATTCACTGTTTTTTGTTCTATCTATAAATTTCTGAAGGGTACTTTTTTTTTTGTATAACGTTGAGCCCTTCAGATACTCACCATCTCCTGTGTTTTTCTGCCAAATGATGATGGTAAATCTCCTGTATAAAGTTAAGACCTTTAGATACTCACCATCTCCTGTGTTTTTCTCCAAAGTGATGAAAGTAAATCTTCTATTTAATATTGAGCCCTGTAGGTACTTCTGGACTTCCTTTAAAATATGGATCTCTGCATAATGATACAGTTAAATTTTTAACAAATTTTTAAAATGTGTTTAAAAAAGCACCCTTCAAATATTCACTGTTTTTTGTTCTGTCTATAAATTTCTGAAGGGTACTTTTTTTTTTTGTATACTGTTGAGCCCTTCAGATACTCACCATCTCCTGTGTTTTGCTCCAAATATATGAAGGTAAATCTCCTGTATAAAGTTAAGACCTTTAGATACTCACCATCTCCTGTGTTTTTCTCCAAAGTGATGAAATTAAATCTTATATTTAATATTGAGCCCTGTAGGTACTTCTAGCCTTTTTTCAAATATGGATCTCTACATAATGATACAGTTAAATTTTTAACAAATTTTTAAAATTTGTTTAAAAAAGCACCCTTCAAATATTCACTGTTTTTTGTTCTATCTATAAATTTCTGAAGGGTACTTTTTTTTTTGTATAATGTTGAGCCCTTCAGATACTCACCATCTCCTGTGTTTTTCTGCCAAACGATGATGGTAAATCTCCTGTATAAAGTTAAGACCTTTAGATACTCACCATCTCCTGTGTTTTTCTCCAAAGTGATGAAAGTAAATCTTCTATTTAATATTGAGCCCTGTAGGTACTTCTGGCCTTCCTTTAAAATATGGATCTCTGCATAATGATACAGTTAAATTTTTAACAAATTTTTAAAATGTGTTTAAAAAAGCACCCTTCAAATATTCACTGTTTTTTGTTCTGTCTATAAATTTCTGAAGGGTACTTTTTTTTTTTGTATACTGTTGAGCCCTTCAGATACTCACCATCTTCTGTGTTCCTCTCCAAAATGATGAAGGTAAATCTCCTGTATAAAGTTAAGCCGTTTAGATACTCACCATCTCCTGTGTTTTTCTCCAAAGTGATGAAAGTAAATCTTCTATTTAATATTGAGCCCTGTAGGTACTCCAGGCCTTCTTTTCAAATATGAATCTGTGTTTGTCTCCAAAATTATACAGTTAAATTTTTAACACATTTTTAAAATTTGTTTAAAAAAGCACCCTTCAAATATTCACTGTTTTTTTTCTGTCTATAAATTTCTGAAGGGTACTTTTTTTTTCTCTACAATGTTGAGCCCTTCAGATACTCACCATCTCCTGTGTTTCTCTGCCAAACGATGACGGTAAATCTCCTGTATAAAGTTAAGACCTTTAGATACTCACCATCTCCTGTGTTTTACAGTTAAATTTTTAACAAATTTTTAAAATTTGTTTAAAAAAGCACCCTTCAAATATTCACTGTTTTTTGTTCTATCTATAAATTTCTGAAGGGTACTTTTTTTTTTGTATAATGTTGAGCCCTTCAGATACTCACTATCTTCTGTGTTCCTCTCCAAAATGATGAAGGTAAATCTCCTGTATAAAGTTAAGCCGTTTAGATACTCACCATCTCCTGTGTTTTTCTCCAAAGTGATGAAAGTAAATCTTCTATTTAATATTGAGCCCTGTAGGTACTTCAGGCCTTCTTTTCAAATATGAATCTGTGTTTGTCTCCAAAATTATACAGTTAAATTTTTAACACATTTTTAAAATTTGTTTAAAAAAGCACCCTTCAAATATTCACTGTTTTTTTTCTGTCTATAAATTTCTGAAGGGTACTTTTTTTTTTTCTATAATGTTGAGCCCTTCAGATACTCACCATCTCCTGTGTTTCTCTGCCAAACGATGACGGTAAATCTCCTGTATAAAGTTAAGACCTTTAGATACTCACCATCTCCTGTGTTTTTCTCCAAAGTGATGAAAGTAAATCTTCTATTTAATATTGAGCCCTGTAGGTACTTCTGGCCTTTCTTTCAAATATGGATCTCTACATAATGATACAGTTAAATTTTTAACAAATTTTTAAAATTTGTTTAAAAAAGCACCCTTCAAATATTCACTGTTTTTTGTTCTATCTATAAATTTCTGAAGGGTACTTTTTTTTTTGTATAATGTTGAGCCCTTCAGATACTCACCATCTCCTGTGTTTTGCTCCAAATATATGAAGGTAAATCTCCTGTATAAAGTTAAGCCCTTTAGATACTCACCATCTCCTGTGTTTTTCTCCAAAGTGATGAAAGTAAATCTTCTATTTAATATTGAGCCCTGTAGGTACTTCAGGCCTTCTTTTCAAATATGAATCTGTGTTTGTCTCCAAAATTATACAGTTAAATTTTTAACACATTTTTAAAATTTTTTAAAAAAGCACCCTTCAAATATTCACTGTTTTTTGTTCTATCTATAAATTTCTGAAGGGTACTTTTTTTTTCCCTATAATGTTGAGCCCTTTAGATACTCACCATCTCCTGTGTTTTTCTGCAAAGTGATGAAAGTAAATCTTCTATTTAATATTGAGCCCTGTAGGTACTTCTGGCCTTCCTTTTAAATATGGATCTCTACATAATGATACAGTTAAATGTTTAACAAATTTTTAAAATGTGTTTAAAAAAGCACCCTTCAAATATGCACTGTTTTTTGTTCTATCTATAAATTTCTGAAGGGTACTTTTTTTTTTGTATAATGTTGAGCCCTTCAGATACTCACCATCTCCTGTGTTTCTCTGCCAAACGATGACGGTAAATCTCCTGTATAAAGTTAAGACCTTTAGATACTCACCATCTCCTGTGTTTTTCTCCAAAGTGATGAAAGTAAATCTTCTATTTAATATTGAGCCCTGTAGGTACTTCTAGCCTTTTTTCAAATATGGATCTCTACATAATGATACAGTTAAATTTTTAACAAATTTTTAAAATTTGTTTAAAAAAGCACCCTTCAAATATTCACTGTTTTTTGTTGTATCTATAAATGTCTGAAGGGTACTTTTTTTTTTGTATAATGTTGAGCCCTTGAGATACTCACTATCTTCTGTGTTCCTCTCCAAAATGATGAAGGTAAATCTCCTGTATAAAGTTAAGCCCTTTAGATACTCACCATCTCCTGTGTTTTTCTCCAAAGTGATGAAAGTAAATCTTCTATTTAATATTGAGCCCTGTAGGTACTCCAGGCCTTCTTTTCAATTATGAATCTGTGCTTGTCTCCAAAATTATACAGTTAAATTTTTAACACATTTTTTAAATTTGTTTAAAAAAGCACCCTTCAAATATTCACTGTTTTTTGTTCTGTCTATAAATTTCTGAAGGGTACTTTTTTCCCCCTATAATGTTGAGCCCTTCAGATACTCACCATCTCCTGTGTTTTTCTCCAAAATGATGAAGGTAAATCTCCTGTATAAAGTTAAGCCCTTTAGATACTCACCATCTCCTGTGTTTTTCTCCAAAGTGATGAAAGTAAATCTTCTATTTAATATTGAGCCCTGTAGGTACTTCTGGCCTTCCTTTAAAATATGGATCTCTGCATAATGATACAGTTAAATTTTAAACAAATTTTTAAAATTTGTTTAAAAAAGCACCCTTCAAATATTCACTGTTTTTTGTTCTATCTATAAATTTCTGAAGGGTACTTTTTTTTTTGTATAATGTTGAGCCCTTCAGATACTCACCATCTCCTGTGTTTTTCTGCCAAACGATGATGGTAAATCTCCTGTATAAAGTTAAGACCTTTAGATACTCACCATCTCCTGTGTTTTTCTCCAAAGTTATGAAAGTAAATCTTCTATTTAATATTGAGCCCTGTAGGTACTTCTGGCCTTCCTTTAAAATATGGATCTCTGCATAATGATACAGTTAAATTTTTAACAAATTTTTAAAATGTGTTTAAAAAAGCACCCTTCAAATATTCACTGTTTTTTGTTCTGTCTATAAATTTCTGAAGGGTACTTTTTTTTTTTGTATACTGTTGAGCCCTTCAGATACTCACTATCTTCTGTGTTCCTCTCCAAAATGATGAAGGTAAATCTCCTGTATAAAGTTAAGCCCTTTAGATACTCACCATCTCCTGTGTTTTTCTCCAAAGTGATGAAAGTAAATCTTCTATTTAATATTGAGCCCTGTAGGTACTCCAGGCCTTCTTTTCAAATATGAATCTGTGTTTGTCTCCAAAATTATACAGTTTAATTTTTAACACATTTTTAAAATTTGTTTAAAAAAGCACCCTTCAAATATTCACTGTTTTTTGTTCTGTCTATATATTTCTGAAGGGTACTTTTTTTTTTTGTATACTGTTGAGCCCTTCAAATACTCACCATCTTCTGTGTTCCTCTCCAAAATGATGAAGGTAAATCTCCTGTATAAAGTTAAGCCGTTTAGATACTCACCATCTCCTGTGTTTTTCTCCAAAGTGATGAAAGTAAATCTTCTATTTAATATTGAGCCCTGTAGGTACTCCAGGCCTTCTTTTCAAATATGAATCTGTGTTTGTCTCCAAAATTATACAGTTAAATTTTTAACACATTTTTAAAATTTGTTTAAAAAAGCACCCTTCAAATATTCACTGTTTTTTTTCTGTCTATAAATTTCTGAAGGGTACTTTTTTTTTTTCTACAATGTTGAGCCCTTCAGATACTCACCATCTCCTGTGTTTCTCTGCCAAACGATGACGGTAAATCTCTTGTATAAAGTTAAGACCTTTAGATACTCACCATCTCCTGTGTTTTACAGTTAAATTTTTAACAAATTTTTAAAATTTGTTTAAAAAAGCACCCTTCAAATATTCACTGTTTTTTGTTCTATCTATAAATTTCTGAAGGGTACTTTTTTTTTTGTATAATGTTGAGCCCTTCAGATACTCACTATCTCCTGTGTTTTTCTGCCAAACGATGATGGTAAATCTCCTGTATAAAGTTAAGACCTTTAGATACTCACCATCTCCTGTGTTTTTCTCCAAAGTGATGAAATTAAATCTTCTATTTAATATTGAGCCCTGTAGGTACTTCTAGCCTTTTTTCAAATATGGATCTCTACATAATGATACAGTTAAATCTTTAACAAATTTTTAAAATTTGTTTAAAAAAGCACCCTTCAAATATTCACTGTTTTTTGTTCTGTCTATAAATTTCTGAAGGGTACTTTTTTTTTTCTATAATGTTGAGCCCTTCAGATACTCACCATCTCCTGTGTTTTTCTCCAAAATGATGAAGGTAAATCTCCTGTATAAAGTTAAGCCCTTTAGATACTCACCATCTCCTGTGTTTTTCTCCAAAGTGATGAAAGTAAATCTTCTATTTAATATTGAGCCCTGTAGGTACTTCTGGCCTTTCTTTCAAATATGGATCTCTACATAATGATACAGTTAAATTTTTAACAAATTTTTAAAATTTGTTTAAAAAAGCACCCTTCAAATATTCACTGTTTTTTGTTCTATCTATAAATTTCTGAAGGGTACTTTTTTTTTTGTATAATGTTGAGCCCTTCAGATACTCACCATCTCCTGTGTTTTGCTCCAAATATATGAAGGTAAATCTCCTGTATAAAGTTAAGCCCTTTAGATACTCACCATCTCCTGTGTTTTTCTCCAAAGTGATGAAAGTAAATCTTCTATTTAATATTGAGCCCTGTAGGTACTTCAGGCCTTCTTTTCAAATATGAATCTGTGTTTGTCTCCAAAATTATACAGTTTAATTTTTAACACATTTTTAAAATTGGTTTAAAAAAGCACCCTTCAAATATTCACTGTTTTTTGTTCTATCTATAAATTTCTGAAGGGTACTTTTTTTTTTCCTATAATGTTGAGCCCTTTAGATACTCACCATCTCCTGTGTTTCTCTGCCAAACGATGACGGTAAATCTCCTGTATAAAGTTAAGACCTTTAGATACTCACCATCTCCTGTGTTTTTCTCCAAAGTGATGAAAGTAAATCTTCTATTTAATATTGAGCCCTGTAGGTACTCCAGGCCTTCTTTTCAAATATGAATCTGTGTTTGTCTCCAAAATTATACAGTTTAATTTTTAACACATTTTTAAAATTTGTTTAAAAAAGCACCCTTCAAATATTCACTGTTTTTTGTTCTGTCTATAAATTTCTGAAGGGTACCTTTTTTTTTGTATAATGTTGAGCCCTTCAGATACTCACTATGTTCTGTGTTCCTCTCCAAAATGATGAAGGTAAATCTCCTGTATAAAGTTAAGCCCTTTAGATACTCACCATCTCCTGTGTTTTTCTCCAAAGGGATGAAAGTAAATCTTCTATTTAATATTGAGCCCTGTAGGTACTTCTGGCCTTCCTTTAAAATATGGATCTCTGCATAATGATACAGTTAAATTTTAAACAAATTTTTAAAATGTGTTTAAAAAAGCACCCTTCGAATATTCACTGTTTTTTGTTCTATCTATAAATTTCTGAAGGGTACTTTTTTTTTTGTATAATGTTGAGCCCTTCAGATACTCACTATCTTCTGTGTTCCTCTCCAAAATGATGAAGGTAAATCTCCTGTATAAAGTTAAGCCGTTTAGATACTCACCATCTCCTGTGTTTTTCTCCAAAGTGATGAAAGTAAATCTTCTATTTAATATTGAGCCCTGTAGGTACTTCAGGCCTTCTTTTCAAATATGAATCTGTGTTTGTCTCCAAAATTATACAGTTAAATTTTTAACACATTTTTAAAATTTGTTTAAAAAAGCACCCTTCAAATATTCACTGTTTTTTTTCTGTCTATAAATTTCTGAAGGGTACTTTTTTTTTTCTACAATGTTGAGCCCTTCAGATACTCACCATCTCCTGTGTTTTTCTCCAAAGTGATGAAAGTAAATCTTCTATTTAATATTGAGCCCTGAAGGTACTTCTGGCCTTTCTTTCAAATATGGATCTCTACATAATGATACAGTTAAATTTTTAACAAATTTTTAAAATTTGTTTTAAAAAGCACCCTTCAAATATTCACTGTTTTTTGTTCTATCTATAAATTTCTGAAGGGTACTTTTTTTTTTGTATAATGTTGAGCCCTTCAGATACTCACCATCTCCTGTTTTTTTCTGCCAAACGATGATGGTAAATCTCCTGTATAAAGTTAAGACCTTTAGATACTCACCATCTCCTGTGTTTTTCTCCAAAGTGATGAAAGTAAATCTTCTATTTAATATTGAGCCCTGTAGGTACTTCTGGCCTTCCTTTAAAATATGGATCTCTGCATAATGATACAGTTAAATTTTTAACAAATTTTTAAAATGTGTTTAAAAAAGCACCCTTCAAATATTCACTGTTTTTTGTTCTGTCTATAAATTTCTGAAGGGTACTTTTTTTTTTTGTATACTGTTGAGCCCTTCAGATACTCACTATCTTCTGTGTTCCTCTCCAAAATGATGAAGGTAAATCTCCTGTATAAAGTTAAGCCCTTTAGATACTCACCATCTCCTGTGTTTTTCTCCAAAGTGATGAAAGTAAATCTTCTATTTAATATTGAGCCCTGTAGGTACTCCAGGCCTTCTTTTCAAATATGAATCTGTGTTTGTCTCCAAAATTATACAGTTTAATTTTTAACACATTTTTAAAATTTGTTTAAAAAAGCACCCTTCAAATATTCACTGTTTTTTGTTCTGTCTATATATTTCTGAAGGGTACTTTTTTTTTTTGTATACTGTTGAGCCCTTCAGATACTCACCATCTTCTGTGTTCCTCTCCAAAATGATGAAGGTAAATCTCCTGTATAAAGTTAAGCCGTTTAGATACTCACCATCTCCTGTGTTTTTCTCCAAAGTGATGAAAGTAAATCTTCTATTTAATATTGAGCCCTGTAGGTACTCCAGGCCTTCTTTTCAAATATGAATCTGTGTTTGTCTCCAAAATTATACAGTTAAATTTTTAACACATTTTTAAAATTTGTTTAAAAAAGCACCCTTCAAATATTCACTGTTTTTTTTCTGTCTATAAATTTCTGAAGGGTACTTTTTTTTTTTCTACAATGTTGAGCCCTTCAGATACTCACCATCTCCTGTGTTTCTCTGCCAAACGATGACGGTAAATCTCCTGTATAAAGTTAAGACCTTTAGATACTCACCATCTCCTGTGTTTTACAGTTAAATTTTTAACAAATTTTTAAAATTTGTTTAAAAAAGCACCCTTCAAATATTCACTGTTTTTTGTTCTATCTATAAATTTCTGAAGGGTACTTTTTTTTTTGTATAATGTTGAGCCCTTCAGATACTCACTATCTCCTGTGTTTTTCTGCCAAACGATGATGGTAAATCTCCTGTATAAAGTTAAGACCTTTAGATACTCACCATCTCCTGTGTTTTTCTCCAAAGTGATGAAATTAAATCTTCTATTTAATATTGAGCCCTGTAGGTACTTCTAGCCTTTTTTCAAATATGGATCTCTACATAATGATACAGTTAAATTTTTAACAAATTTTTAAAATTTGTTTAAAAAAGCACCCTTCAAATATTCACTGTTTTTTGTTCTGTCTATAAATTTCTGAAGGGTACTTTTTTTTTTCTATAATGTTGAGCCCTTCAGATACTCACCATCTCCTGTGTTTTTCTCCAAAATGATGAAGGTAAATCTCCTGTATAAAGTTAATCCGTTTAGATACTCACCATCTCCTGTGTTTTTCTCCAAAGTGATGAAAGTAAATCTTCTATTTAATATTGAGCCCTGTAGGTACTTCTGGCCTTTCTTTCAAATATGGATCTCTACATAATGATACAGTTAAATTTTTAACAAATTTTTAAAATTTGTTTAAAAAAGCACCCTTCAAATATTCACTGTTTTTTGTTCTATCTATAAATTTCTGAAGGGTACTTTTTTTTTTGTATAATGTTGAGCCCTTCAGATACTCACCATCTCCTGTGTTTCTCTGCCAAACGATGATGGTAAATCTCCTGTATAAAGTTAAGACCTTTAGATACTCACCATCTCCTGTGTTTTTCTCCAAAGTGATGAAAGTAAATCTTCTATTTAATATTGAGCCCTGTAGGTACTTCTGGCCTTCCTTTAAAATATGGATCTCTGCATAATGATACAGTTAAATTTTTAACAAATTTTTTAAATGTGTTTAAAAAAGCACCCTTCAAATATTCACTGTTTTTTGTTCTATCTATAAATTTCTGAAGGGTACTTTTTTTTTTGTATAATGTTGAGCCCTTCAGATACTCACCATCTCCTGTGTTTTGCTCCAAATATATGAAGGTAAATCTCCTGTATAAAGTTAAGCCCTTTAGATACTCACCATCTCCTGTGTTTTTCTCCAAAGTGATGAAAGTAAATCTTCTATTTAATATTGAGCCCTGTAGGTACTTCAGGCCTTCTTTTCAAATATGAATCTGTGTTTGTCTCCAAAATTATACAGTTAAATTTTTAACACATTTTTAAAATTTGTTTAAAAAAGCACCCTTCAAATATTCACTGTTTTTTGTTCTATCTATAAATTTCTGAAGGGTACTTTTTTTTTTGTATAATGTTGAGCCCTTCAGATACTCACCATTTCCTGTGTTTTTCTGCCAAACGATGATGGTAAATCTCCTGTATAAAGTTAAGCCGTTTAGATACTCACCATCTCCTGTGTTTTTCTCCAAAGTGATGAAAGTAAATCTTCTATTTAATATTGAGCCCTGTAGGTACTTCAGGCCTTCTTTTCAAATATGAATCTGTGTTTGTCTCCAAAATTATACAGTTAAATTTTTAACACATTTTTAAAATTTGTTTAAAAAAGCACCCTTCAAATATTCACTGTTTTTTTTCTGTCTATAAATTTCTGAAGGGTACTTTTTTTTTTCTACAATGTTGAGCCCTTCAGATACTCACCATCTCCTGTGTTTCTCTGCCAAACGATGACGCTAAAACTCCTGTATAAAGTTAAGACCTTTAGATACTCACCATCTCCTGTGTTTTTCTCCAAAGTGATGAAAGTAAATCTTCTATTTAATATTGAGCCCTGAAGGTACTTCTGGCCTTTCTTTCAAATATGGATCTCTACATAATGATACAGTTAAAATTTTAACAAATTTTTAAAATTTGTTTTAAAAAGCACCCTTCAAATATTCACTGTTTTTTGTTCTATCTATAAATTTCTGAAGGGTACTTTTTTTTTTGTATAATGTTGAGCCCTTCAGATACTCACCATCTCCTGTGTTTTTCTGCCAAACGATGATGGTAAATCTCCTGTATAAAGTTAAGACCTTTAGATACTCACCATCTCCTGTGTTTTTCTCCAAAGTGATGAAAGTAAATCTTCTATTTAATATTGAGCCCTGTAGGTACTTCTGGCCTTCCTTTAAAATATGGATCTCTGCATAATGATACAGTTAAATTTTTAACAAATTTTTAAAATGTGTTTAAAAAAGCACCCTTCAAATATTCACTGTTTTTTGTTCTGTCTATATATTTCTGAAGGGTACTTTTTTTTTTTGTATACTGTTGAGCCCTTCAGATACTCACTATCTTCTGTGTTCCTCTCCAAAATGATGAAGGTAAATCTCCTGTATAAAGTTAAGCCCTTTAGATACTCACCATCTCCTGTGTTTTTCTCCAAAGTGATGAAAGTAAATCTTCTATTTAATATTGAGCCCTGTAGGTACTCCAGGCCTTCTTTTCAAATATGAATCTGTGTTTGTCTCCAAAATTATACAGTTTAATTTTTAACACATTTTTAAAATTTGTTTAAAAAAGCACCCTTCAAATATTCACTGTTTTTTGTTGTGTCTATATATTTCTGAAGGGTACTTTTTTTTTTTGTATACTGTTGAGCCCTTCAGATACTCACCATCTTCTGTGTTCCTCTCCAAAATGATGAAGGTAAATCTCCTGTATAAAGTTAAGCCGTTTAGATACTCACCATCTCCTGTGTTTTTCTCCAAAGTGATGAAAGTAAATCTTCTATTTAATATTGAGCCCTGTAGGTACTCCAGGCCTTCTTTTCAAATATGAATCTGTGTTTGTCTCCAAAATTATACAGTTAAATTTTTAACACATTTTTAAAATTTGTTTAAAAAAGCACCCTTCAAATATTCACTGTTTTTTTTCTGTCTATAAATTTCTGAAGGGTACTTTTTTTTTTTCTACAATGTTGAGCCCTTCAGATACTCACCATCTCCTGTGTTTCTCTGCCAAACGATGACGGTAAATCTCCTGTATAAAGTTAAGACCTTTAGATACTCACCATCTCCTGTGTTTTACAGTTAAATTTTTAACAAATTTTTAAAATTTGTTTAAAAAAGCACCCTTCAAATATTCACTGTTTTTTGTTCTATCTATAAATTTCTGAAGGGTACTTTTTTTTTTGTATAATGTTGAGCCCTTCAGATACTCACTATCTCCTGTGTTTTTCTGCCAAACGATGATGGTAAATCTCCTGTATAAAGTTAAGACCTTTAGATACTCACCATCTCCTGTGTTTTTCTCCAAAGTGATGAAATTAAATCTTCTATTTAATATTGAGCCCTGTAGGTACTTCTAGCCTTTTTTCAAATATGGATCTCTACATAATGATACAGTTAAATTTTTAACAAATTTTTAAAATTTGTTTAAAAAAGCACCCTTCAAATATTCACTGTTTTTTGTTCTGTCTATAAATTTCTGAAGGGTACTTTTTTTTTTCTATAATGTTGAGCCATTCAGATACTCACCATCTCCTGTGTTTTTCTCCAAAATGATGAAGGTAAATCTCCTGTATAAAGTTAAGCCCTTTAGATACTCACCATCTCCTGTGTTTTTCTCCAAAGTGATGAAAGTAAATCTTCTATTTAATATTGAGCCCTGTAGGTACTTCTGGCCTTTCTTTCAAATATGGATCTCTACATAATGATACAGTTAAATTTTTAACAAATTTTTAAAATTTGTTTAAAAAAGCACCCTTCAAATATTCACTGTTTTTTGTTCTATCTATAAATTTCTGAAGGGTACTTTTTTTTTTGTATAATGTTGAGCCCTTCAGATACTCACCATCTCCTGTGTTTCTCTGCCAAACGATGATGGTAAATCTCCTGTATAAAGTTAAGACCTTTAGATACTCACCATCTCCTGTGTTTTTCTCCAAAGTGATGAAAGTAAATCTTCTATTTAATATTGAGCCCTGTAGGTACTTCTGGCCTTCCTTTAAAATATGGATCTCTGCATAATGATACAGTTAAATTTTTAACAAATTTTTAAAATGTGTTTAAAAAAGCACCCTTCAAATATTCACTGTTTTTTGTTCTATCTATAAATTTCTGAAGGGTACTTTTTTTTTTGTATAATGTTGAGCCCTTCAGATACTCACCATCTCCTGTGTTTTGCTCCAAATATATGAAGGTAAATCTCCTGTATAAAGTTAAGCCCTTTAGATACTCACCATCTCCTGTGTTTTTCTCCAAAGTGATGAAAGTAAATCTTCTATTTAATATTGAGCCCTGTAGGTACTTCTAGCCTTTTTTCAAATATGGATCTCTACATAATGATACAGTTAAATTTTTAACAAATTTTTAAAATTTGTTTAAAAAAGCACCCTTCAAATATTCACTGTTTTTTGTTGTATCTATAAATGTCTGAAGGGTACTTTTTTTTTTGTATAATGTTGAGCCCTTGAGATACTCACTATCTTCTGTGTTCCTCTCCAAAATGATGAAGGTAAATCTCCTGTATAAAGTTAAGCCCTTTAGATACTCACCATCTCCTGTGTTTTTCTCCAAAGTGATGAAAGTAAATCTTCTATTTAATATTGAGCCCTGTAGGTACTCCAGGCCTTCTTTTCAATTATGAATCTGTGCTTGTCTCCAAAATTATACAGTTAAATTTTTAACACATTTTTTAAATTTGTTTAAAAAAGCACCCTTCAAATATTCACTGTTTTTTGTTCTGTCTATAAATTTCTGAAGGGTACTTTTTTCCCCCTATAATGTTGAGCCCTTCAGATACTCACCATCTCCTGTGTTTTTCTCCAAAATGATGAAGGTAAATCTCCTGTATAAAGTTAAGCCCTTTAGATACTCACCATCTCCTGTGTTTTTCTCCAAAGTGATGAAAGTAAATCTTCTATTTAATATTGAGCCCTGTAGGTACTTCTGGCCTTCCTTTAAAATATGGATCTCTGCATAATGATACAGTTAAATTTTAAACAAATTTTTAAAATTTGTTTAAAAAAGCACCCTTCAAATATTCACTGTTTTTTGTTCTATCTATAAATTTCTGAAGGGTACTTTTTTTTTTGTATAATGTTGAGCCCTTCAGATACTCACCATCTCCTGTGTTTTTCTGCCAAACGATGATGGTAAATCTCCTGTATAAAGTTAAGACCTTTAGATACTCACCATCTCCTGTGTTTTTCTCCAAAGTGATGAAAGTAAATCTTCTATTTAATATTGAGCCCTGTAGGTACTTCTGGCCTTCCTTTAAAATATGGATCTCTGCATAATGATACAGTTAAATTTTTAACAAATTTTTAAAATGTGTTTAAAAAAGCACCCTTCAAATATTCACTGTTTTTTGTTCTGTCTATAAATTTCTGAAGGGTACTTTTTTTTTTTGTATACTGTTGAGCCCTTCAGATACTCACTATCTTCTGTGTTCCTCTCCAAAATGATGAAGGTAAATCTCCTGTATAAAGTTAAGCCCTTTAGATACTCACCATCTCCTGTGTTTTTCTCCAAAGTGATGAAAGTAAATCTTCTATTTAATATTGAGCCCTGTAGGTACTCCAGGCCTTCTTTTCAAATATGAATCTGTGTTTGTCTCCAAAATTATACAGTTTAATTTTTAACACATTTTTAAAATTTGTTTAAAAAAGCACCCTTCAAATATTCACTGTTTTTTGTTCTGTCTATATATTTCTGAAGGGTACTTTTTTTTTTTGTATACTGTTGAGCCCTTCAAATACTCACCATCTTCTGTGTTCCTCTCCAAAATGATGAAGGTAAATCTCCTGTATAAAGTTAAGCCGTTTAGATACTCACCATCTCCTGTGTTTTTCTCCAAAGTGATGAAAGTAAATCTTCTATTTAATATTGAGCCCTGTAGGTACTCCAGGCCTTCTTTTCAAATATGAATCTGTGTTTGTCTCCAAAATTATACAGTTAAATTTTTAACACATTTTTAAAATTTGTTTAAAAAAGCACCCTTCAAATATTCACTGTTTTTTTTCTGTCTATAAATTTCTGAAGGGTACTTTTTTTTTTTCTACAATGTTGAGCCCTTCAGATACTCACCATCTCCTGTGTTTCTCTGCCAAACGATGACGGTAAATCTCTTGTATAAAGTTAAGACCTTTAGATACTCACCATCTCCTGTGTTTTACAGTTAAATTTTTAACAAATTTTTAAAATTTGTTTAAAAAAGCACCCTTCAAATATTCACTGTTTTTTGTTCTATCTATAAATTTCTGAAGGGTACTTTTTTTTTTGTATAATGTTGAGCCCTTCAGATACTCACTATCTCCTGTGTTTTTCTGCCAAACGATGATGGTAAATCTCCTGTATAAAGTTAAGACCTTTAGATACTCACCATCTCCTGTGTTTTTCTCCAAAGTGATGAAATTAAATCTTCTATTTAATATTGAGCCCTGTAGGTACTTCTAGCCTTTTTTCAAATATGGATCTCTACATAATGATACAGTTAAATCTTTAACAAATTTTTAAAATTTGTTTAAAAAAGCACCCTTCAAATATTCACTGTTTTTTGTTCTGTCTATAAATTTCTGAAGGGTACTTTTTTTTTTCTAAAAATGTTGAGCCCTTCAGATACTCACCATCTCCTGTGTTTTTCTCCAAAATGATGAAGGTAAATCTCCTGTATAAAGTTAAGCCCTTTAGATACTCACCATCTCCTGTGTTTTTCTCCAAAGTGATGAAAGTAAATCTTCTATTTAATATTGAGCCCTGTAGGTACTTCTGGCCTTTCTTTCAAATATGGATCTCTACATAATGATACAGTTAAATTTTTAACAAATTTTTAAAATTTGTTTAAAAAAGCACCCTTCAAATATTCACTGTTTTTTGTTCTATCTATAAATTTCTGAAGGGTACTTTTTTTTTTGTATAATGTTGAGCCCTTCAGATACTCACCATCTCCTGTGTTTTGCTCCAAATATATGAAGGTAAATCTCCTGTATAAAGTTAAGCCCTTTAGATACTCACCATCTCCTGTGTTTTTCTCCAAAGTGATGAAAGTAAATCTTCTATTTAATATTGAGCCCTGTAGGTACTTCAGGCCTTCTTTTCAAATATGAATCTGTGTTTGTCTCCAAAATTATACAGTTTAATTTTTAACACATTTTTAAAATTGGTTTAAAAAAGCACCCTTCAAATATTCACTGTTTTTTGTTCTATCTATAAATTTCTGAAGGGTACTTTTTTTTTTCCTATAATGTTGAGCCCTTTAGATACTCACCATCTCCTGTGTTTCTCTGCCAAACGATGACGGTAAATCTCCTGTATAAAGTTAAGACCTTTAGATACTCACCATCTCCTGTGTTTTTCTCCAAAGTGATGAAAGTAAATCTTCTATTTAATATTGAGCCCTGTAGGTACTCCAGGCCTTCTTTTCAAATATGAATCTGTGTTTGTCTCCAAAATTATACAGTTTAATTTTTAACACATTTTTAAAATTTGTTTAAAAAAGCACCCTTCAAATATTCACTGTTTTTTGTTCTGTCTATATATTTCTGAAGGGTACTTTTTTTTTTTGTATACTGTTGAGCCCTTCAGATACTCACCATCTTCTGTGTTCCTCTCCAAAATGATGAAGGTAAATCTCCTGTATAAAGTTAAGCCGTTTAGATACTCACCATCTCCTGTGTTTTTCTCCAAAGTGATGAAAGTAAATCTTCTATTTAATATTGAGCCCTGTAGGTACTCCAGGCCTTCTTTTCAAATATGAATCTGTGTTTGTCTCCAAAATTATACAGTTAAATTTTTAACACATTTTTAAAATTTGTTTAAAAAAGCACCCTTCAAATATTCACTGTTTTTTTTCTGTCTATAAATTTCTGAAGGGTACTTTTTTTTTTTCTACAATGTTGAGCCCTTCAGATACTCACCATCTCCTGTGTTTCTCTGCCAAACGATGACGGTAAATCTCCTGTATAAAGTTAAGACCTTTAGATACTCACCATCTCCTGTGTTTTACAGTTAAATTTTTAACAAATTTTTAAAATTTGTTTAAAAAAGCACCCTTCAAATATTCACTGTTTTTTGTTCTATCTATAAATTTCTGAAGGGTACTTTTTTTTTTGTATAATGTTGAGCCCTTCAGATACTCACTATCTCCTGTGTTTTTCTGCCAAACGATGATGGTAAATCTCCTGTATAAAGTTAAGACCTTTAGATACTCACCATCTCCTGTGTTTTTCTCCAAAGTGATGAAATTAAATCTTCTATTTAATATTGAGCCCTGTAGGTACTTCTAGCCTTTTTTCAAATATGGATCTCTACATAATGATACAGTTAAATTTTTAACAAATTTTTAAAATTTGTTTAAAAAAGCACCCTTCAAATATTCACTGTTTTTTGTTCTGTCTATAAATTTCTGAAGGGTACTTTTTTTTTTCTATAATGTTGAGCCCTTCAGATACTCACCATCTCCTGTGTTTTTCTCCAAAATGATGAAGGTAAATCTCCTGTATAAAGTTAATCCGTTTAGATACTCACCATCTCCTGTGTTTTTCTCCAAAGTGATGAAAGTAAATCTTCTATTTAATATTGAGCCCTGTAGGTACTTCTGGCCTTTCTTTCAAATATGGATCTCTACATAATGATACAGTTAAATTTTTAACAAATTTTTAAAATTTGTTTAAAAAAGCACCCTTCAAATATTCACTGTTTTTTGTTCTATCTATAAATTTCTGAAGGGTACTTTTTTTTTTGTATAATGTTGAGCCCTTCAGATACTCACCATCTCCTGTGTTTCTCTGCCAAACGATGATGGTAAATCTCCTGTATAAAGTTAAGACCTTTAGATACTCACCATCTCCTGTGTTTTTCTCCAAAGTGATGAAAGTAAATCTTCTATTTAATATTGAGCCCTGTAGGTACTTCTGGCCTTCCTTTAAAATATGGATCTCTGCATAATGATACAGTTAAATTTTTAACAAATTTTTAAAATGTGTTTAAAAAAGCACCCTTCAAATATTCACTGTTTTTTGTTCTATCTATAAATTTCTGAAGGGTACTTTTTTTTTTGTATAATGTTGAGCCCTTCAGATACTCACCATCTCCTGTGTTTTGCTCCAAATATATGAAGGTAAATCTCCTGTATAAAGTTAAGCCCTTTAGATACTCACCATCTCCTGTGTTTTTCTCCAAAGTGATGAAAGTAAATCTTCTATTTAATATTGAGCCCTGTAGGTACTTCAGGCCTTCTTTTCAAATATGAATCTGTGTTTGTCTCCAAAATTATACAGTTAAATTTTTAACACATTTTTAAAATTTGTTTAAAAAAGCACCCTTCAAATATTCACTGTTTTTTGTTCTATCTATAAATTTCTGAAGGGTACTTTTTTTTTTGTATAATGTTGAGCCCTTCAGATACTCACCATTTCCTGTGTTTTTCTGCCAAACGATGATGGTAAATCTCCTGTATAAAGTTAAGCTGTTTAGATACTCACCATCTCCTGTGTTTTTCTCCAAAGTGATGAAAGTAAATCTTCTATTTAATATTGAGCCCTGTAGGTACTTCAGGCCTTCTTTTCAAATATGAATCTGTGTTTGTCTCCAAAATTATACAGTTAAATTTTTAACACATTTTTAAAATTTGTTTAAAAAAGCACCCTTCAAATATTCACTGTTTTTTTTCTGTCTATAAATTTCTGAAGGGTACTTTTTTTTTTCTACAATGTTGAGCCCTTCAGATACTCACCATCTCCTGTGTTTCTCTGCCAAACGATGACGCTAAAACTCCTGTATAAAGTTAAGACCTTTAGATACTCACCATCTCCTGTGTTTTTCTCCAAAGTGATGAAAGTAAATCTTCTATTTAATATTGAGCCCTGAAGGTACTTCTGGCCTTTCTTTCAAATATGGATCTCTACATAATGATACAGTTAAAATTTTAACAAATTTTTAAAATTTGTTTTAAAAAGCACCCTTCAAATATTCACTGTTTTTTGTTCTATCTATAAATTTCTGAAGGGTACTTTTTTTTTTGTATAATGTTGAGCCCTTCAGATACTCACCATCTCCTGTGTTTTTCTGCCAAACGATGATGGTAAATCTCCTGTATAAAGTTAAGACCTTTAGATACTCACCATCTCCTGTGTTTTTCTCCAAAGTGATGAAAGTAAATCTTCTATTTAATATTGAGCCCTGTAGGTACTTCTGGCCTTCCTTTAAAATATGGATCTCTGCATAATGATACAGTTAAATTTTTAACAAATTTTTAAAATGTGTTTAAAAAAGCACCCTTCAAATATTCACTGTTTTTTGTTCTGTCTATAAATTTCTGAAGGGTACTTTTTTTTTTTGTATACTGTTGAGCCCTTCAGATACTCACTATCTTCTGTGTTCCTCTCCAAAATGATGAAGGTAAATCTCCTGTATAAAGTTAAGCCCTTTAGATACTCACCATCTCCTGTGTTTTTCTCCAAAGTGATGAAAGTAAATCTTCTATTTAATATTGAGCCCTGTAGGTACTCCAGGCCTTCTTTTCAAATATGAATCTGTGTTTGTCTCCAAAATTATACAGTTTAATTTTTAACACATTTTTAAAATTTGTTTAAAAAAGCACCCTTCAAATATTCACTGTTTTTTGTTCTGTCTATATATTTCTGAAGGGTACTTTTTTTTTTTGTATACTGTTGAGCCCTTCAGATACTCACCATCTTCTGTGTTCCTCTCCAAAATGATGAAGGTAAATCTCCTGTATAAAGTTAAGCCGTTTAGATACTCACCATCTCCTGTGTTTTTCTCCAAAGTGATGAAAGTAAATCTTCTATTTAATATTGAGCCCTGTAGGTACTCCAGGCCTTCTTTTCAAATATGAATCTGTGTTTGTCTCCAAAATTATACAGTTAAATTTTTAACACATTTTTAAAATTTGTTTAAAAAAGCACCCTTCAAATATTCACTGTTTTTTTTCTGTCTATAAATTTCTGAAGGGTACTTTTTTTTTTTCTACAATGTTGAGCCCTTCAGATACTCACCATCTCCTGTGTTTCTCTGCCAAACGATGACGGTAAATCTCCTGTATAAAGTTAAGACCTTTAGATACTCACCATCTCCTGTGTTTTACAGTTAAATTTTTAACAAATTTTTAAAATTTGTTTAAAAAAGCACCCTTCAAATATTCACTGTTTTTTGTTCTATCTATAAATTTCTGAAGGGTACTTTTTTTTTTGTATAATGTTGAGCCCTTCAGATACTCACTATCTCCTGTGTTTTTCTGCCAAACGATGATGGTAAATCTCCTGTATAAAGTTAAGACCTTTAGATACTCACCATCTCCTGTGTTTTTCTCCAAAGTCATGAAATTAAATCTTCTATTTAATATTGAGCCCTGTAGGTACTTCTAGCCTTTTTTCAAATATGGATCTCTACATAATGATACAGTTAAATTTTTAACAAATTTTTAAAATTTGTTTAAAAAAGCACCCTTCAAATATTCACTGTTTTTTGTTCTGTCTATAAATTTCTGAAGGGTACTTTTTTTTTTCTATAATGTTGAGCCATTCAGATACTCACCATCTCCTGTGTTTTTCTCCAAAATGATGAAGGTAAATCTCCTGTATAAAGTTAAGCCCTTTAGATACTCACCATCTCCTGTGTTTTTCTCCAAAGTGATGAAAGTAAATCTTCTATTTAATATTGAGCCCTGTAGGTACTTCTGGCCTTTCTTTCAAATATGGATCTCTACATAATGATACAGTTAAATTTTTAACAAATTTTTAAAATTTGTTTAAAAAAGCACCCTTCAAATATTCACTGTTTTTTGTTCTATCTATAAATTTCTGAAGGGTACTTTTTTTTTTGTATAATGTTGAGCCCTTCAGATACTCACCATCTCCTGTGTTTCTCTGCCAAACGATGATGGTAAATCTCCTGTATAAAGTTAAGACCTTTAGATACTCACCATCTCCTGTGTTTTTCTCCAAAGTGATGAAAGTAAATCTTCTATTTAATATTGAGCCCTGTAGGTACTTCTGGCCTTCCTTTAAAATATGGATCTCTGCATAATGATACAGTTAAATTTTTAACAAATTTTTAAAATGTGTTTAAAAAAGCACCCTTCAAATATTCACTGTTTTTTGTTCTATCTATAAATTTCTGAAGGGTACTTTTTTTTTTGTATAATGTTGAGCCCTTCAGATACTCACCATCTCCTGTGTTTTGCTCCAAATATATGAAGGTAAATCTCCTGTATAAAGTTAAGCCCTTTAGATACTCACCATCTCCTGTGTTTTTCTCCAAAGTGATGAAAGTAAATCTTCTATTTAATATTGAGCCCTGTAGGTACTTCAGGCCTTCTTTTCAAATATGAATCTGTGTTTGTCTCCAAAATTATACAGTTAAATTTTTAACACATTTTTAAAATTTGTTTAAAAAAGCACCCTTCAAATATTCACTGTTTTTTGTTCTATCTATAAATTTCTGAAGGGTACTTTTTTTTTTGTATAATGTTGAGCCCTTCAGATACTCACCATTTCCTGTGTTTTTCTGCCAAACGATGATGGTAAATCTCCTGTATAAAGTTAAGACCTTTAGATACTCACCATCTCCTGTGTTTTTCTCCAAAGTGATGAAAGTAAATCTTCTATTTAATATTGAGCCCTGTAGGTACTTCTGGCCTTCCTTTAAAATATGGATCTCTGCATAATGATACAGTTAAATTTTAAACAAATTTTTAAAATTTGTTTAAAAAAGCACCCTTCAAATATTCACTGTTTTTTGTTCTATCTATAAATTTCTGAAGGGTACTTTTTTTTTTGTATAATGTTGAGCCCTTCAGATACTCACCATCTCCTGTGTTTTTCTGCCAAACGATGATGGTAAATCTCCTGTATAAAGTTAAGACCTTTAGATACTCACCATCTCCTGTGTTTTTCTCCAAAGTGATGAAAGTAAATCTTCTATTTAATATTGAGCCCTGTAGGTACTTCTGGCCTTCCTTTAAAATATGGATCTCTGCATAATGATACAGTTAAATTTTTAACAAATTTTTAAAATGTGTTTAAAAAAGCACCCTTCAAATATTCACTGTTTTTTGTTCTGTCTATAAATTTCTGAAGGGTACTTTTTTTTTTTGTATACTGTTGAGCCCTTCAGATACTCACTATCTTCTGTGTTCCTCTCCAAAATGATGAAGGTAAATCTCCTGTATAAAGTTAAGCCCTTTAGATACTCACCATCTCCTGTGTTTTTCTCCAAAGTGATGAAAGTAAATCTTCTATTTAATATTGAGCCCTGTAGGTACTTCAGGCCTTCTTTTCAAATATGAATCTGTGTTTGTCTCCAAAATTATACAGTTTAATTTTTAACACATTTTTAAAATTGGTTTAAAAAAGCACCCTTCAAATATTCACTGTTTTTTGTTCTATCTATAAATTTCTGAAGGGTACTTTTTTTTTTCCTATAATGTTGAGCCCTTTAGATACTCACCATCTCCTGTGTTTCTCTGCCAAACGATGACGGTAAATCTCCTGTATAAAGTTAAGACCTTTAGATACTCACCATCTCCTGTGTTTTTCTCCAAAGTGATGAAAGTAAATCTTCTATTTAATATTGAGCCCTGTAGGTACTCCAGGCCTTCTTTTCAAATATGAATCTGTGTTTGTCTCCAAAATTATACAGTTTAATTTTTAACACATTTTTAAAATTTGTTTAAAAAAGCACCCTTCAAATATTCACTGTTTTTTGTTCTGTCTATAAATTTCTGAAGGGTACCTTTTTTTTTGTATAATGTTGAGCCCTTCAGATACTCACTATGTTCTGTGTTCCTCTCCAAAATGATGAAGGTAAATCTCCTGTATAAAGTTAAGCCCTTTAGATACTCACCATCTCCTGTGTTTTTCTCCAAAGGGATGAAAGTAAATCTTCTATTTAATATTGAGCCCTGTAGGTACTTCTGGCCTTCCTTTAAAATATGGATCTCTGCATAATGATACAGTTAAATTTTAAACAAATTTTTAAAATGTGTTTAAAAAAGCACCCTTCGAATATTCACTGTTTTTTGTTCTATCTATAAATTTCTGAAGGGTACTTTTTTTTTTGTATAATGTTGAGCCCTTCAGATACTCACTATCTTCTGTGTTCCTCTCCAAAATGATGAAGGTAAATCTCCTGTATAAAGTTAAGCCGTTTAGATACTCACCATCTCCTGTGTTTTTCTCCAAAGTGATGAAAGTAAATCTTCTATTTAATATTGAGCCCTGTAGGTACTTCAGGCCTTCTTTTCAAATATGAATCTGTGTTTGTCTCCAAAATTATACAGTTAAATTTTTAACACATTTTTAAAATTTGTTTAAAAAAGCACCCTTCAAATATTCACTGTTTTTTTTCTGTCTATAAATTTCTGAAGGGTACTTTTTTTTTTCTACAATGTTGAGCCCTTCAGATACTCACCATCTCCTGTGTTTCTCTGCCAAACGATGACGCTAAAACTCCTGTATAAAGTTAAGACCTTTAGATACTCACCATCTCCTGTGTTTTTCTCCAAAGTGATGAAAGTAAATCTTCTATTTAATATTGAGCCCTGAAGGTACTTCTGGCCTTTCTTTCAAATATGGATCTCTACATAATGATACAGTTAAATTTTTAACAAATTTTTAAAATTTGTTTTAAAAAGCACCCTTCAAATATTCACTGTTTTTTGTTCTATCTATAAATTTCTGAAGGGTACTTTTTTTTTTGTATAATGTTGAGCCCTTCAGATACTCACCATCTCCTGTGTTTTTCTGCCAAACGATGATGGTAAATCTCCTGTATAAAGTTAAGACCTTTAGATACTCACCATCTCCTGTGTTTTTCTCCAAAGTGATGAAAGTAAATCTTCTATTTAATATTGAGCCCTGTAGGTACTTCTGGCCTTCCTTTAAAATATGGATCTCTGCATAATGATACAGTTAAATTTTTAACAAATTTTTAAAATGTGTTTAAAAAAGCACCCTTCAAATATTCACTGTTTTTTGTTCTGTCTATAAATTTCTGAAGGGTACTTTTTTTTTTTGTATACTGTTGAGCCCTTCAGATACTCACTATCTTCTGTGTTCCTCTCCAAAATGATGAAGGTAAATCTCCTGTATAAAGTTAAGCCCTTTAGATACTCACCATCTCCTGTGTTTTTCTCCAAAGTGATGAAAGTAAATCTTCTATTTAATATTGAGCCCTGTAGGTACTCCAGGCCTTCTTTTCAAATATGAATCTGTGTTTGTCTCCAAAATTATACAGTTTAATTTTTAACACATTTTTAAAATTTGTTTAAAAAAGCACCCTTCAAATATTCACTGTTTTTTGTTCTGTCTATATATTTCTGAAGGGTACTTTTTTTTTTTGTATACTGTTGAGCCCTTCAGATACTCACCATCTTCTGTGTTCCTCTCCAAAATGATGAAGGTAAATCTCCTGTATAAAGTTAAGCCGTTTAGATACTCACCATCTCCTGTGTTTTTCTCCAAAGTGATGAAAGTAAATCTTCTATTTAATATTGAGCCCTGTAGGTACTCCAGGCCTTCTTTTCAAATATGAATCTGTGTTTGTCTCCAAAATTATACAGTTAAATTTTTAACACATTTTTAAAATTTGTTTAAAAAAGCACCCTTCAAATATTCACTGTTTTTTTTCTGTCTATAAATTTCTGAAGGGTACTTTTTTTTTTTCTACAATGTTGAGCCCTTCAGATACTCACCATCTCCTGTGTTTCTCTGCCAAACGATGACGGTAAATCTCCTGTATAAAGTTAAGACCTTTAGATACTCACCATCTCCTGTGTTTTACAGTTAAATTTTTAACAAATTTTTAAAATTTGTTTAAAAAAGCACCCTTCAAATATTCACTGTTTTTTGTTCTATCTATAAATTTCTGAAGGGTACTTTTTTTTTTGTATAATGTTGAGCCCTTCAGATACTCACTATCTCCTGTGTTTTTCTGCCAAACGATGATGGTAAATCTCCTGTATAAAGTTAAGACCTTTAGATACTCACCATCTCCTGTGTTTTTCTCCAAAGTGATGAAATTAAATCTTCTATTTAATATTGAGCCCTGTAGGTACTTCTAGCCTTTTTTCAAATATGGATCTCTACATAATGATACAGTTAAATTTTTAACAAATTTTTAAAATTTGTTTAAAAAAGCACCCTTCAAATATTCACTGTTTTTTGTTCTGTCTATAAATTTCTGAAGGGTACTTTTTTTTTTCTATAATGTTGAGCCCTTCAGATACTCACCATCTCCTGTGTTTTTCTCCAAAATGATGAAGGTAAATCTCCTGTATAAAGTTAATCCGTTTAGATACTCACCATCTCCTGTGTTTTTCTCCAAAGTGATGAAAGTAAATCTTCTATTTAATATTGAGCCCTGTAGGTACTTCTGGCCTTTCTTTCAAATATGGATCTCTACATAATGATACAGTTAAATTTTTAACAAATTTTTAAAATTTGTTTAAAAAAGCACCCTTCAAATATTCACTGTTTTTTGTTCTATCTATAAATTTCTGAAGGGTACTTTTTTTTTTGTATAATGTTGAGCCCTTCAGATACTCACCATCTCCTGTGTTTCTCTGCCAAACGATGATGGTAAATCTCCTGTATAAAGTTAAGACCTTTAGATACTCACCATCTCCTGTGTTTTTCTCCAAAGTGATGAAAGTAAATCTTCTATTTAATATTGAGCCCTGTAGGTACTTCTGGCCTTCCTTTAAAATATGGATCTCTGCATAATGATACAGTTAAATTTTTAACAAATTTTTAAAATGTGTTTAAAAAAGCACCCTTCAAATATTCACTGTTTTTTGTTCTATCTATAAATTTCTGAAGGGTACTTTTTTTTTTGTATAATGTTGAGCCCTTCAGATACTCACCATCTCCTGTGTTTTGCTCCAAATATATGAAGGTAAATCTCCTGTATAAAGTTAAGCCCTTTAGATACTCACCATCTCCTGTGTTTTTCTCCAAAGTGATGAAAGTAAATCTTCTATTTAATATTGAGCCCTGTAGGTACTTCAGGCCTTCTTTTCAAATATGAATCTGTGTTTGTCTCCAAAATTATACAGTTAAATTTTTAACACATTTTTAAAATTTGTTTAAAAAAGCACCCTTCAAATATTCACTGTTTTTTGTTCTATCTATAAATTTCTGAAGGGTACTTTTTTTTTTGTATAATGTTGAGCCCTTCAGATACTCACCATTTCCTGTGTTTTTCTGCCAAACGATGATGGTAAATCTCCTGTATAAAGTTAAGCCGTTTAGATACTCACCATCTCCTGTGTTTTTCTCCAAAGTGATGAAAGTAAATCTTCTATTTAATATTGAGCCCTGTAGGTACTTCAGGCCTTCTTTTCAAATATGAATCTGTGTTTGTCTCCAAAATTATACAGTTAAATTTTTAACACATTTTTAAAATTTGTTTAAAAAAGCACCCTTCAAATATTCACTGTTTTTTTTCTGTCTATAAATTTCTGAAGGGTACTTTTTTTTTTCTACAATGTTGAGCCCTTCAGATACTCACCATCTCCTGTGTTTCTCTGCCAAACGATGACGCTAAAACTCCTGTATAAAGTTAAGACCTTTAGATACTCACCATCTCCTGTGTTTTTCTCCAAAGTGATGAAAGTAAATCTTCTATTTAATATTGAGCCCTGAAGGTACTTCTGGCCTTTCTTTCAAATATGGATCTCTACATAATGATACAGTTAAAATTTTAACAAATTTTTAAAATTTGTTTTAAAAAGCACCCTTCAAATATTCACTGTTTTTTGTTCTATCTATAAATTTCTGAAGGGTACTTTTTTTTTTGTATAATGTTGAGCCCTTCAGATACTCACCATCTCCTGTGTTTTTCTGCCAAACGATGATGGTAAATCTCCTGTATAAAGTTAAGACCTTTAGATACTCACCATCTCCTGTGTTTTTCTCCAAAGTGATGAAAGTAAATCTTCTATTTAATATTGAGCCCTGTAGGTACTTCTGGCCTTCCTTTAAAATATGGATCTCTGCATAATGATACAGTTAAATTTTTAACAAATTTTTAAAATGTGTTTAAAAAAGCACCCTTCAAATATTCACTGTTTTTTGTTCTGTCTATAAATTTCTGAAGGGTACTTTTTTTTTTTGTATACTGTTGAGCCCTTCAGATACTCACCATCTCCTGTGTTTTTCTGCCAAACGATGATGGTAAATCTCCTGTATAAAGTTAAGACCTTTAGATACTCACCATCTCCTGTGTTTTTCTCCAAAGTGATGAAAGTAAATCTTCTATTTAATATTGAGCCCTGTAGGTACTTCTGGCCTTCCTTTAAAATATGGATCTCTGCATAATGATACAGTTAAATTTTTAACAAATTTTTAAAATGTGTTTAAAAAAGCACCCTTCAAATATTCACTGTTTTTTGTTCTGTCTATAAATTTCTGAAGGGTACTTTTTTTTTTTGTATACTGTTGAGCCCTTCAGATACTCACTATCTTCTGTGTTCCTCTCCAAAATGATGAAGGTAAATCTCCTGTATAAAGTTAAGCCCTTTAGATACTCACCATCTCCTGTGTTTTTCTCCAAAGTGATGAAAGTAAATCTTCTATTTAATATTGAGCCCTGTAGGTACTCCAGGCCTTCTTTTCAAATATGAATCTGTGTTTGTCTCCAAAATTATACAGTTTAATTTTTAACACATTTTTAAAATTTGTTTAAAAAAGCACCCTTCAAATATTCACTGTTTTTTGTTCTGTCTATATATTTCTGAAGGGTACTTTTTTTTTTTGTATACTGTTGAGCCCTTCAGATACTCACCATCTTCTGTGTTCCTCTCCAAAATGATGAAGGTAAATCTCCTGTATAAAGTTAAGCCGTTTAGATACTCACCATCTCCTGTGTTTTTCTCCAAAGTGATGAAAGTAAATCTTCTATTTAATATTGAGCCCTGTAGGTACTCCAGGCCTTCTTTTCAAATATGAATCTGTGTTTGTCTCCAAAATTATACAGTTAAATTTTTAACACATTTTTAAAATTTGTTTAAAAAAGGACCCTTCAAATATTCACTGTTTTTTTTCTGTCTATAAATTTCTGAAGGGTACTTTTTTTTTTTCTACAATGTTGAGCCCTTCAGATACTCACCATCTCCTGTGTTTCTCTGCCAAACGATGACGGTAAATCTCCTGTATAAAGTTAAGACCTTTAGATACTCACCATCTCCTGTGTTTTACAGTTAAATTTTTAACAAATTTTTAAAATTTGTTTAAAAAAGCACCCTTCAAATATTCACTGTTTTTTGTTCTATCTATAAATTTCTGAAGGGTACTTTTTTTTTTGTATAATGTTGAGCCCTTCAGATACTCACTATCTCCTGTGTTTTTCTGCCAAACGATGATGGTAAATCTCCTGTATAAAGTTAAGACCTTTAGATACTCACCATCTCCTGTGTTTTTCTCCAAAGTGATGAAATTAAATCTTCTATTTAATATTGAGCCCTGTAGGTACTTCTAGCCTTTTTTCAAATATGGATCTCTACATAATGATACAGTTAAATTTTTAACAAATTTTTAAAATTTGTTTAAAAAAGCACCCTTCAAATATTCACTGTTTTTTGTTCTGTCTATAAATTTCTGAAGGGTACTTTTTTTTTTCTATAATGTTGAGCCATTCAGATACTCACCATCTCCTGTGTTTTTCTCCAAAATGATGAAGGTAAATCTCCTGTATAAAGTTAAGCCCTTTAGATACTCACCATCTCCTGTGTTTTTCTCCAAAGTGATGAAAGTAAATCTTCTATTTAATATTGAGCCCTGTAGGTACTTCTGGCCTTTCTTTCAAATATGGATCTCTACATAATGATACAGTTAAATTTTTAACAAATTTTTAAAATTTGTTTAAAAAAGCACCCTTCAAATATTCACTGTTTTTTGTTCTATCTATAAATTTCTGAAGGGTACTTTTTTTTTTGTATAATGTTGAGCCCTTCAGATACTCACCATCTCCTGTGTTTCTCTGCCAAACGATGATGGTAAATCTCCTGTATAAAGTTAAGACCTTTAGATACTCACCATCTCCTGTGTTTTTCTCCAAAGTGATGAAAGTAAATCTTCTATTTAATATTGAGCCCTGTAGGTACTTCTGGCCTTCCTTTAAAATATGGATCTCTGCAAAATGATACAGTTAAATTTTTAACAAATTTTTAAAATGTGTTTAAAAAAGCACCCTTCAAATATTCACTGTTTTTTGTTCTATCTATAAATTTCTGAAGGGTACTTTTTTTTTTGTATAATGTTGAGCCCTTCAGATACTCACCATCTCCTGTGTTTTGCTCCAAATATATGAAGGTAAATCTCCTGTATAAAGTTAAGCCCTTTAGATACTCACCATCTCCTGTGTTTTTCTCCAAAGTGATGAAAGTAAATCTTCTATTTAATATTGAGCCCTGTAGGTACTTCAGGCCTTCTTTTCAAATATGAATCTGTGTTTGTCTCCAAAATTATACAGTTAAATTTTTAACACATTTTTAAAATTTGTTTAAAAAAGCACCCTTCAAATATTCACTGTTTTTTGTTCTATCTATAAATTTCTGAAGGGTACTTTTTTTTTTGTATAATGTTGAGCCCTTCAGATACTCACCATTTCCTGTGTTTTTCTGCCAAACGATGATGGTAAATCTCCTGTATAAAGTTAAGACCTTTAGATACTCACCATCTCCTGTGTTTTTCTCCAAAGTGATGAAAGTAAATCTTCTATTTAATATTGAGCCCTGTAGGTACTTCTGGCCTTCCTTTAAAATATGGATCTCTGCATAATGATACAGTTAAATTTTAAACAAATTTTTAAAATTTGTTTAAAAAAGCACCCTTCAAATATTCACTGTTTTTTGTTCTATCTATAAATTTCTGAAGGGTACTTTTTTTTTTGTATAATGTTGAGCCCTTCAGATACTCACCATCTCCTGTGTTTTTCTGCCAAACGATGATGGTAAATCTCCTGTATAAAGTTAAGACCTTTAGATACTCACCATCTCCTGTGTTTTTCTCCAAAGTGATGAAAGTAAATCTTCTATTTAATATTGAGCCCTGTAGGTACTTCTGGCCTTCCTTTAAAATATGGATCTCTGCATAATGATACAGTTAAATTTTTAACAAATTTTTAAAATGTGTTTAAAAAAGCACCCTTCAAATATTCACTGTTTTTTGTTCTGTCTATAAATTTCTGAAGGGTACTTTTTTTTTTTGTATACTGTTGAGCCCTTCAAATACTCACCATCTTCTGTGTTCCTCTCCAAAATGATGAAGGTAAATCTCCTGTATAAAGTTAAGCCGTTTAGATACTCACCATCTCCTGTGTTTTTCTCCAAAGTGATGAAAGTAAATCTTCTATTTAATATTGAGCCCTGTAGGTACTCCAGGCCTTCTTTTCAAATATGAATCTGTGTTTGTCTCCAAAATTATACAGTTAAATTTTTAACACATTTTTAAAATTTGTTTAAAAAAGCACCCTTCAAATATTCACTGTTTTTTTTCTGTCTATAAATTTCTGAAGGGTACTTTTTTTTTTTCTACAATGTTGAGCCCTTCAGATACTCACCATCTCCTGTGTTTCTCTGCCAAACGATGACGGTAAATCTCCTGTATAAAGTTAAGACCTTTAGATACTCACCATCTCCTGTGTTTTACAGTTAAATTTTTAACAAATTTTTAAAATTTGTTTAAAAAAGCACCCTTCAAATATTCACTGTTTTTTGTTCTATCTATAAATTTCTGAAGGGTACTTTTTTTTTTGTATAATGTTGAGCCCTTCAGATACTCACTATCTCCTGTGTTTTTCTGCCAAACGATGATGGTAAATCTCCTGTATAAAGTTAAGACCTTTAGATACTCACCATCTCCTGTGTTTTTCTCCAAAGTGATGAAATTAAATCTTCTATTTAATATTGAGCCCTGTAGGTACTTCTAGCCTTTTTTCAAATATGGATCTCTACATAATGATACAGTTAAATCTTTAACAAATTTTTAAAATTTGTTTAAAAAAGCACCCTTCAAATATTCACTGTTTTTTGTTCTGTCTATAAATTTCTGAAGGGTACTTTTTTTTTTCTATAATGTTGAGCCCTTCAGATACTCACCATCTCCTGTGTTTTTCTCCAAAATGATGAAGGTAAATCTCCTGTATAAAGTTAAGCCCTTTAGATACTCACCATCTCCTGTGTTTTTCTCCAAAGTGATGAAAGTAAATCTTCTATTTAATATTGAGCCCTGTAGGTACTTCAGGCCTTCTTTTCAAATATGAATCTGTGTTTGTCTCCAAAATTATACAGTTAAATTTTTAACACATTTTTAAAATTTGTTTAAAAAAGCACCCTTCAAATATTCACTGTTTTTTTTCTGTCTATAAATTTCTGAAGGGTACTTTTTTTTTTTCTATAATGTTGAGCCCTTCAGATACTCACCATCTCCTGTGTTTCTCTGCCAAACGATGACGGTAAATCTCCTGTATAAAGTTAAGACCTTTAGATACTCACCATCTCCTGTGTTTTTCTCCAAAGTGATGAAAGTAAATCTTCTATTTAATATTGAGCCCTGTAGGTACTTCTGGCCTTTCTTTCAAATATGGATCTCTACATAATGATACAGTTAAATTTTTAACAAATTTTTAAAATTTGTTTAAAAAAGCACCCTTCAAATATTCACTGTTTTTTGTTCTATCTATAAATTTCTGAAGGGTACTTTTTTTTTTGTATAATGTTGAGCCCTTCAGATACTCACCATCTCCTGTGTTTTGCTCCAAATATATGAAGGTAAATCTCCTGTATAAAGTTAAGCCCTTTAGATACTCACCATCTCCTGTGTTTTTCTCCAAAGTGATGAAAGTAAATCTTCTATTTAATATTGAGCCCTGTAGGTACTTCAGGCCTTCTTTTCAAATATGAATCTGTGTTTGTCTCCAAAATTATACAGTTTAATTTTTAACACATTTTTAAAATTGGTTTAAAAAAGCACCCTTCAAATATTCACTGTTTTTTGTTCTATCTATAAATTTCTGAAGGGTACTTTTTTTTTTCCTATAATGTTGAGCCCTTTAGATACTCACCATCTCCTGTGTTTCTCTGCCAAACGATGACGGTAAATCTCCTGTTTAAAGTTAAGACCTTTAGATACTCACCATCTCCTGTGTTTTTCTCCAAAGTGATGAAAGTAAATCTTCTATTTAATATTGAGCCCTGTAGGTACTCCAGGCCTTCTTTTCAAATATGAATCTGTGTTTGTCTCCAAAATTATACAGTTTAATTTTTAACACATTTTTAAAATTTGTTTAAAAAAGCACCCTTCAAATATTCACTGTTTTTTGTTCTGTCTATAAATTTCTGAAGGGTACCTTTTTTTTTGTATAATGTTGAGCCCTTCAGATACTCACTATCTTCTGTGTTCCTCTCCAAAATGATGAAGGTAAATCTCCTGTATAAAGTTAAGCCCTTTAGATACTCACCATCTCCTGTGTTTTTCTCCAAAGGGATGAAAGTAAATCTTCTATTTAATATTGAGCCCTGTAGGTACTTCAGGCCTTCTTTTCAAATATGAATCTGTGTTTGTCTCCAAAATTATACAGTTAAATTTTTAACACATTTTTAAAATGTGTTTAAAAAAGCACCCTTCAAATATTCACTGTTTTTTGTTCTATCTATAAATTTCTGAAGGGTACTTTTTTTTTTGTATAATGTTGAGCCCTTCAGATACTCACCATTTCCTGTGTTTTTCTGCCAAACGATGATGGTAAATCTCCTGTATAAAGTTAAGACCTTTAGATACTCACCATCTCCTGTGTTTTTCTCCAAAGTGATGAAAGTAAATCTTCTATTTAATATTGAGCCCTGTAGGTACTTCTGGCCTTCCTTTAAAATATGGATCTCTGCATAATGATACAGTTAAATTTTAAACAAATTTTTAAAATTTGTTTAAAAAAGCACCCTTCAAATATTCACTGTTTTTTGTTCTATCTATAAATTTCTGAAGGGTACTTTTTTTTTTGTATAATGTTGAGCCCTTCAGATACTCACCATCTCCTGTGTTTTTCTGCCAAACGATGATGGTAAATCTCCTGTATAAAGTTAAGACCTTTAGATACTCACCATCTCCTGTGTTTTTCTCCAAAGTGATGAAAGTAAATCTTCTATTTAATATTGAGCCCTGTAGGTACTTCTGGCCTTCCTTTAAAATATGGATCTCTGCATAATGATACAGTTAAATTTTTAACAAATTTTTAAAATGTGTTTAAAAAAGCACCCTTCAAATATTCACTGTTTTTTGTTCTGTCTATAAATTTCTGAAGGGTACTTTTTTTTTTTGTATACTGTTGAGCCCTTCAAATACTCACCATCTTCTGTGTTCCTCTCCAAAATGATGAAGGTAAATCTCCTGTATAAAGTTAAGCCGTTTAGATACTCACCATCTCCTGTGTTTTTCTCCAAAGTGATGAAAGTAAATCTTCTATTTAATATTGAGCCCTGTAGGTACTCCAGGCCTTCTTTTCAAATATGAATCTGTGTTTGTCTCCAAAATTATACAGTTAAATTTTTAACACATTTTTAAAATTTGTTTAAAAAAGCACCCTTCAAATATTCACTGTTTTTTTTCTGTCTATAAATTTCTGAAGGGTACTTTTTTTTTTTCTACAATGTTGAGCCCTTCAGATACTCACCATCTCCTGTGTTTCTCTGCCAAACGATGACGGTAAATCTCCTGTATAAAGTTAAGACCTTTAGATACTCACCATCTCCTGTGTTTTACAGTTAAATTTTTAACAAATTTTTAAAATTTGTTTAAAAAAGCACCCTTCAAATATTCACTGTTTTTTGTTCTATCTATAAATTTCTGAAGGGTACTTTTTTTTTTGTATAATGTTGAGCCCTTCAGATACTCACTATCTCCTGTGTTTTTCTGCCAAACGATGATGGTAAATCTCCTGTATAAAGTTAAGACCTTTAGATACTCACCATCTCCTGTGTTTTTCTCCAAAGTGATGAAATTAAATCTTCTATTTAATATTGAGCCCTGTAGGTACTTCTAGCCTTTTTTCAAATATGGATCTCTACATAATGATACAGTTAAATCTTTAACAAATTTTTAAAATTTGTTTAAAAAAGCACCCTTCAAATATTCACTGTTTTTTGTTCTGTCTATAAATTTCTGAAGGGTACTTTTTTTTTTCTATAATGTTGAGCCCTTCAGATACTCACCATCTCCTGTGTTTTTCTCCAAAATGATGAAGGTAAATCTCCTGTATAAAGTTAAGCCCTTTAGATACTCACCATCTCCTGTGTTTTTCTCCAAAGTGATGAAAGTAAATCTTCTATTTAATATTGAGCCCTGTAGGTACTTCAGGCCTTCTTTTCAAATATGAATCTGTGTTTGTCTCCAAAATTATACAGTTAAATTTTTAACACATTTTTAAAATTTGTTTAAAAAAGCACCCTTCAAATATTCACTGTTTTTTTTCTGTCTATAAATTTCTGAAGGGTACTTTTTTTTTTTCTATAATGTTGAGCCCTTCAGATACTCACCATCTCCTGTGTTTCTCTGCCAAACGATGACGGTAAATCTCCTGTATAAAGTTAAGACCTTTAGATACTCACCATCTCCTGTGTTTTTCTCCAAAGTGATGAAAGTAAATCTTCTATTTAATATTGAGCCCTGTAGGTACTTCTGGCCTTTCTTTCAAATATGGATCTCTACATAATGATACAGTTAAATTTTTAACAAATTTTTAAAATTTGTTTAAAAAAGCACCCTTCAAATATTCACTGTTTTTTGTTCTATCTATAAATTTCTGAAGGGTACTTTTTTTTTTGTATAATGTTGAGCCCTTCAGATACTCACCATCTCCTGTGTTTTGCTCCAAATATATGAAGGTAAATCTCCTGTATAAAGTTAAGCCCTTTAGATACTCACCATCTCCTGTGTTTTTCTCCAAAGTGATGAAAGTAAATCTTCTATTTAATATTGAGCCCTGTAGGTACTTCAGGCCTTCTTTTCAAATATGAATCTGTGTTTGTCTCCAAAATTATACAGTTTAATTTTTAACACATTTTTAAAATTGGTTTAAAAAAGCACCCTTCAAATATTCACTGTTTTTTGTTCTATCTATAAATTTCTGAAGGGTACTTTTTTTTTTCCTATAATGTTGAGCCCTTTAGATACTCACCATCTCCTGTGTTTCTCTGCCAAACGATGACGGTAAATCTCCTGTTTAAAGTTAAGACCTTTAGATACTCACCATCTCCTGTGTTTTTCTCCAAAGTGATGAAAGTAAATCTTCTATTTAATATTGAGCCCTGTAGGTACTCCAGGCCTTCTTTTCAAATATGAATCTGTGTTTGTCTCCAAAATTATACAGTTTAATTTTTAACACATTTTTAAAATTTGTTTAAAAAAGCACCCTTCAAATATTCACTGTTTTTTGTTCTGTCTATAAATTTCTGAAGGGTACCTTTTTTTTTGTATAATGTTGAGCCCTTCAGATACTCACTATCTTCTGTGTTCCTCTCCAAAATGATGAAGGTAAATCTCCTGTATAAAGTTAAGCCCTTTAGATACTCACCATCTCCTGTGTTTTTCTCCAAAGGGATGAAAGTAAATCTTCTATTTAATATTGAGCCCTGTAGGTACTTCAGGCCTTCTTTTCAAATATGAATCTGTGTTTGTCTCCAAAATTATACAGTTAAATTTTTAACACATTTTTAAAATGTGTTTAAAAAAGCACCCTTCAAATATTCACTGTTTTTTGTTCTGTCTATAAATTTCTGAAGGGTACTTTTTTTTTTTGTATACTGTTGAGCCCTTCAGATACTCACCATCTCCTGTGTTTTGCTCCAAAATGATGAAGGTAAATCTCCTGTATAAAGTTAAGACCTTTAGATACTCACCATCTCCTGTGTTTTTCTCCAAAGTGATGAAAGTAAATCTTCTATTTAATATTGAGCCCTGTAGGTACTTCTGGCCTTCCTTTAAAATATGGATCTCTGCATAATGATACAGTTAAATTTTAAACAAATTTTTAAAATGTGTTTAAAAAAGCACCCTTCGAATATTCACTGTTTTTTGTTCTATCTATAAATTTCTGAAGGGTACTTTTTTTTTTGTATAATGTTGAGCCCTTCAGATACTCACTATCTTCTGTGTTCCTCTCCAAAATGATGAAGGTAAATCTCCTGTATAAAGTTAAGCCGTTTAGATACTCACCATCTCCTGTGTTTTTCTCCAAAGTGATGAAAGTAAATCTTCTATTTAATATTGAGCCCTGTAGGTACTTCAGGCCTTCTTTTCAAATATGAATCTGTGTTTGTCTCCAAAATTATACAGTTAAATTTTTAACACATTTTTAAAATTTGTTTAAAAAAGCACCCTTCAAATATTCACTGTTTTTTTTCTGTCTATAAATTTCTGAAGGGTACTTTTTTTTTTCTACAATGTTGAGCCCTTCAGATACTCACCATCTCCTGTGTTTCTCTGCCAAACGATGACGCTAAAACTCCTGTATAAAGTTAAGACCTTTAGATACTCACCATCTCCTGTGTTTTTCTCCAAAGTGATGAAAGTAAATCTTCTATTTAATATTGAGCCCTGAAGGTACTTCTGGCCTTTCTTTCAAATATGGATCTCTACATAATGATACAGTTAAATTTTTAACAAATTTTTAAAATTTGTTTTAAAAAGCACCCTTCAAATATTCACTGTTTTTTGTTCTATCTATAAATTTCTGAAGGGTACTTTTTTTTTGTATAATGTTGAGCCCTTCAGATACTCACCATCTCCTGTGTTTTTCTGCCAAACGATGATGGTAAATCTCCTGTATAAAGTTAAGACCTTTAGATACTCACCATCTCCTGTGTTTTTCTCCAAAGTGATGAAAGTAAATCTTCTATTTAATATTGAGCCCTGTAGGTACTTCTGGCCTTCCTTTAAAATATGGATCTCTGCATAATGATACAGTTAAATTTTTAACAAATTTTTAAAATGTGTTTAAAAAAGCACCCTTCAAATATTCACTGTTTTTTGTTCTGTCTATAAATTTCTGAAGGGTACTTTTTTTTTTTGTATACTGTTGAGCCCTTCAGATACTCACTATCTTCTGTGTTCCTCTCCAAAATGATGAAGGTAAATCTCCTGTATAAAGTTAAGCCCTTTAGATACTCACCATCTCCTGTGTTTTTCTCCAAAGTGATGAAAGTAAATCTTCTATTTAATATTGAGCCCTGTAGGTACTCCAGGCCTTCTTTTCAAATATGAATCTGTGTTTGTCTCCAAAATTATACAGTTTAATTTTTAACACATTTTTAAAATTTGTTTAAAAAAGCACCCTTCAAATATTCACTGTTTTTTGTTCTGTCTATATATTTCTGAAGGGTACTTTTTTTTTTTGTATACTGTTGAGCCCTTCAGATACTCACCATCTTCTGTGTTCCTCTCCAAAATGATGAAGGTAAATCTCCTGTATAAAGTTAAGCCGTTTAGATACTCACCATCTCCTGTGTTTTTCTCCAAAGTGATGAAAGTAAATCTTCTATTTAATATTGAGCCCTGTAGGTACTCCAGGCCTTCTTTTCAAATATGAATCTGTGTTTGTCTCCAAAATTATACAGTTAAATTTTTAACACATTTTTAAAATTTGTTTAAAAAAGCACCCTTCAAATATTCACTGTTTTTTTTCTGTCTATAAATTTCTGAAGGGTACTTTTTTTTTTTCTACAATGTTGAGCCCTTCAGATACTCACCATCTCCTGTGTTTCTCTGCCAAACGATGACGGTAAATCTCCTGTATAAAGTTAAGACCTTTAGATACTCACCATCTCCTGTGTTTTACAGTTAAATTTTTAACAAATTTTTAAAATTTGTTTAAAAAAGCACCCTTCAAATATTCACTGTTTTTTGTTCTATCTATAAATTTCTGAAGGGTACTTTTTTTTTTGTATAATGTTGAGCCCTTCAGATACTCACTATCTCCTGTGTTTTTCTGCCAAACGATGATGGTAAATCTCCTGTATAAAGTTAAGACCTTTAGATACTCACCATCTCCTGTGTTTTTCTCCAAAGTGATGAAATTAAATCTTCTATTTAATATTGAGCCCTGTAGGTACTTCTAGCCTTTTTTCAAATATGGATCTCTACATAATGATACAGTTAAATTTTTAACAAATTTTTAAAATTTGTTTAAAAAAGCACCCTTCAAATATTCACTGTTTTTTGTTCTGTCTATAAATTTCTGAAGGGTACTTTTTTTTTTCTATAATGTTGAGCCCTTCAGATACTCACCATCTCCTGTGTTTTTCTCCAAAATGATGAAGGTAAATCTCCTGTATAAAGTTAAGCCCTTTAGATACTCACCATCTCCTGTGTTTTTCTCCAAAGTGATGAAAGTAAATCTTCTATTTAATATTGAGCCCTGTAGGTACTTCTGGCCTTTCTTTCAAATATGGATCTCTACATAATGATACAGTTAAATTTTTAACAAATTTTTAAAATTTGTTTAAAAAAGCACCCTTCAAATATTCACTGTTTTTTGTTCTATCTATAAATTTCTGAAGGGTACTTTTTTTTTTGTATAATGTTGAGCCCTTCAGATACTCACCATCTCCTGTGTTTCTCTGCCAAACGATGATGGTAAATCTCCTGTATAAAGTTAAGACCTTTAGATACTCACCATCTCCTGTGTTTTTCTCCAAAGTGATGAAAGTAAATCTTCTATTTAATATTGAGCCCTGTAGGTACTTCTGGCCTTCCTTTAAAATATGGATCTCTGCATAATGATACAGTTAAATTTTTAACAAATTTTTAAAATGTGTTTAAAAAAGCACCCTTCAAATATTCACTGTTTTTTGTTCTATCTATAAATTTCTGAAGGGTACTTTTTTTTTTGTATAATGTTGAGCCCTTCAGATACTCACCATCTCCTGTGTTTTGCTCCAAATATATGAAGGTAAATCTCCTGTATAAAGTTAAGCCCTTTAGATACTCACCATCTCCTGTGTTTTTCTCCAAAGTGATGAAAGTAAATCTTCTATTTAATATTGAGCCCTGTAGGTACTTCAGGCCTTCTTTTCAAATATGAATCTGTGTTTGTCTCCAAAATTATACAGTTAAATTTTTAACACATTTTTAAAATTTGTTTAAAAAAGCACCCTTCAAATATTCACTGTTTTTTGTTCTATCTATAAATTTCTGAAGGGTACTTTTTTTTTTGTATAATGTTGAGCCCTTCAGATACTCACCATTTCCTGTGTTTTTCTGCCAAACGATGATGGTAAATCTCCTGTATAAAGTTAAGACCTTTAGATACTCACCATCTCCTGTGTTTTTCTCCAAAGTGATGAAAGTAAATCTTCTATTTAATATTGAGCCCTGTAGGTACTTCTGGCCTTCCTTTAAAATATGGATCTCTGCATAATGATACAGTTAAATTTTTAACAAATTTTTAAAATGTGTTTAAAAAAGCACCCTTCAAATATTCACTGTTTTTTGTTCTGTCTATAAATTTCTGAAGGGTACTTTTTTTTTTTGTATACTGTTGAGCCCTTCAGATACTCACCATCTCCTGTGTTTTTCTCCAAAACGATGAAGGTAAATCTCCTGTATAAAGTTAAGACCTTTAGATACTCACCATCTCCTGTGTTTTTCTCCAAAGTGATGAAAGTAAATCTTCTATTTAATATTGAGCCCTGTAGGTACTTCTGGCCTTCCTTTCAAATATGGATCTCTACATAATGATACAGTTAAATTTTTAACAAATTTTTAAAATTTGTTTAAAAAAGCACCCTTCAAATATTCACTGTTTTTTGTTCTATCTATAAATTTCTGAAGGGTACTTTTTTTTTTGTATAATGTTGAGCCCTTCAGATACTCACCATCTCCTGTGTTTCTCTGCCAAACGATGACGGTAAATCTCCTGTATAAAGTTAAGACCTTTAGATACTCACCATCTCCTGTGTTTTTCTCCAAAGTGATGAAAGTAAATCTTCTATTTAATATTGAGCCCTGTAGGTACTTCTGGACTTCCTTTTAAATATGGATCTCTACATAATGATACAGTTAAATGTTTAAAAAAAATTTAAAATGTGTTTAAAAAAGCACCCTTCAAATATTCACTGTTTTTTGTTCTGTCTATAAATTTCTGAAGGGTACTTTTTTTTTTGTATACTGTTGAGCCCTTCAGATACTCACCATCTCCTGTGTTTTTCTCCAAAACAATGAAGGTAAATCTCCTGTATAAAGTTAAGACCTTTAGATACTCACCATCTCCTGTGTTTTTCTCCAAAGTGATGAAAGTAAATCTTCTATTTAATATTGAGCCCTGTAGGTACTTCTGGCCTTCCTTTAAAATATGGATCTCTGCATAATGATACAGTTAAATTTTTAACAAATTTTTAAAATGTGTTTAAAAAAGCACCCTTCAAATATTCACTGTTTTTTGTTCTATCTATAAATTTCTGAAGGGTACTTTTTTTTTTTGTATACTGTTGAGCCCTTCAGATACTCACTATCTTCTGTGTTCCTCTCCAAAATGATGAAGGTAAATCTCCTGTATAAAGTTAAGCCCTTTAGATACTCACCATCTCCTGTGTTTTTCTCCAAAGTGATGAAAGTAAATCTTCTATTTAATATTGAGCCCTGTAGGTACTCCAGGCCTTCTTTTCAAATATGAATCTGTGTTTGTCTCCAAAATTATACAGTTTAATTTTTAACACATTTTTAAAATTTGTTTAAAAAAGCACCCTTCAAATATTCACTGTTTTTTGTTCTGTCTATATATTTCTGAAGGGTACTTTTTTTTTTTGTATACTGTTGAGCCCTTCAGATACTCACCATCTTCTGTGTTCCTCTCCAAAATGATGAAGGTAAATCTCCTGTATAAAGTTAAGCCGTTTAGATACTCACCATCTCCTGTGTTTTTCTCCAAAGTGATGAAAGTAAATCTTCTATTTAATATTGAGCCCTGTAGGTACTCCAGGCCTTCTTTTCAAATATGAATCTGTGTTTGTCTCCAAAATTATACAGTTAAATTTTTAACACATTTTTAAAATTTGTTTAAAAAAGCACCCTTCAAATATTCACTGTTTTTTTTCTGTCTATAAATTTCTGAAGGGTACTTTTTTTTTTTCTACAATGTTGAGCCCTTCAGATACTCACCATCTCCTGTGTTTCTCTGCCAAACGATGACGGTAAATCTCCTGTATAAAGTTAAGACCTTTAGATACTCACCATCTCCTGTGTTTTACAGTTAAATTTTTAACAAATTTTTAAAATTTGTTTAAAAAAGCACCCTTCAAATATTCACTGTTTTTTGTTCTATCTATAAATTTCTGAAGGGTACTTTTTTTTTTGTATAATGTTGAGCCCTTCAGATACTCACTATCTCCTGTGTTTTTCTGCCAAACGATGATGGTAAATCTCCTGTATAAAGTTAAGACCTTTAGATACTCACCATCTCCTGTGTTTTTCTCCAAAGTGATGAAATTAAATCTTCTATTTAATATTGAGCCCTGTAGGTACTTCTAGCCTTTTTTCAAATATGGATCTCTACATAATGATACAGTTAAATTTTTAACAAATTTTTAAAATTTGTTTAAAAAAGCACCCTTCAAATATTCACTGTTTTTTGTTCTGTCTATAAATTTCTGAAGGGTACTTTTTTTTTTCTATAATGTTGAGCCCTTCAGATACTCACCATCTCCTGTGTTTTTCTCCAAAATGATGAAGGTAAATCTCCTGTATAAAGTTAAGCCCTTTAGATACTCACCATCTCCTGTGTTTTTCTCCAAAGTGATGAAAGTAAATCTTCTATTTAATATTGAGCCCTGTAGGTACTTCTGGCCTTTCTTTCAAATATGGATCTCTACATAATGATACAGTTAAATTTTTAACAAATTTTTAAAATTTGTTTAAAAAAGCACCCTTCAAATATTCACTGTTTTTTGTTCTATCTATAAATTTCTGAAGGGTACTTTTTTTTTTGTATAATGTTGAGCCCTTCAGATACTCACCATCTCCTGTGTTTCTCTGCCAAACGATGATGGTAAATCTCCTGTATAAAGTTAAGACCTTTAGATACTCACCATCTCCTGTGTTTTTCTCCAAAGTGATGAAAGTAAATCTTCTATTTAATATTGAGCCCTGTAGGTACTTCTGGCCTTCCTTTAAAATATGGATCTCTGCATAATGATACAGTTAAATTTTTAACAAATTTTTAAAATGTGTTTAAAAAAGCACCCTTCAAATATTCACTGTTTTTTGTTCTATCTATAAATTTCTGAAGGGTACTTTTTTTTTTGTATAATGTTGAGCCCTTCAGATACTCACCATCTCCTGTGTTTTGCTCCAAATATATGAAGGTAAATCTCCTGTATAAAGTTAAGCCCTTTAGATACTCACCATCTCCTGTGTTTTTCTCCAAAGTGATGAAAGTAAATCTTCTATTTAATATTGAGCCCTGTAGGTACTTCAGGCCTTCTTTTCAAATATGAATCTGTGTTTGTCTCCAAAATTATACAGTTAAATTTTTAACACATTTTTAAAATTTGTTTAAAAAAGCACCCTTCAAATATTCACTGTTTTTTGTTCTATCTATAAATTTCTGAAGGGTACTTTTTTTTTTGTATAATGTTGAGCCCTTCAGATACTCACCATTTCCTGTGTTTTTCTGCCAAACGATGATGGTAAATCTCCTGTATAAAGTTAAGACCTTTAGATACTCACCATCTCCTGTGTTTTTCTCCAAAGTGATGAAAGTAAATCTTCTATTTAATATTGAGCCCTGTAGGTACTTCTGGCCTTCCTTTAAAATATGGATCTCTGCATAATGATACAGTTAAATTTTTAACAAATTTTTAAAATGTGTTTAAAAAAGCACCCTTCAAATATTCACTGTTTTTTGTTCTGTCTATAAATTTCTGAAGGGTACTTTTTTTTTTTGTATACTGTTGAGCCCTTCAGATACTCACCATCTCCTGTGTTTTTCTCCAAAACGATGAAGGTAAATCTCCTGTATAAAGTTAAGACCTTTAGATACTCACCATCTCCTGTGTTTTTCTCCAAAGTGATGAAAGTAAATCTTCTATTTAATATTGAGCCCTGTAGGTACTTCTGGCCTTCCTTTCAAATATGGATCTCTACATAATGATACAGTTAAATTTTTAACAAATTTTTAAAATTTGTTTAAAAAAGCACCCTTCAAATATTCACTGTTTTTTGTTCTATCTATAAATTTCTGAAGGGTACTTTTTTTTTTGTATAATGTTGAGCCCTTCAGATACTCACCATCTCCTGTGTTTCTCTGCCAAACGATGACGGTAAATCTCCTGTATAAAGTTAAGACCTTTAGATACTCACCATCTCCTGTGTTTTTCTCCAAAGTGATGAAAGTAAATCTTCTATTTAATATTGAGCCCTGTAGGTACTTCTGGACTTCCTTTTAAATATGGATCTCTACATAATGATACAGTTAAATGTTTAAAAAAAATTTAAAATGTGTTTAAAAAAGCACCCTTCAAATATTCACTGTTTTTTGTTCTGTCTATAAATTTCTGAAGGGTACTTTTTTTTTTGTATACTGTTGAGCCCTTCAGATACTCACCATCTCCTGTGTTTTTCTCCAAAACAATGAAGGTAAATCTCCTGTATAAAGTTAAGACCTTTAGATACTCACCATGTCCTGTGTTTTTCTCCAAAGTGATGAAAGTAAATCTTCTATTTAATATTGAGCCCTGTAGGTACTTCTGGCCTTCCTTTAAAATATGGATCTCTGCATAATGATACAGTTAAATTTTTAACAAATTTTTAAAATGTGTTTAAAAAAGCACCCTTCAAATATTCACTGTTTTTTGTTCTATCTATAAATTTCTGAAGGGTACTTTTTTTTTTTGTATACTGTTGAGCCCTTCAGATACTCACTATCTTCTGTGTTCCTCTCCAAAATGATGAAGGTAAATCTCCTGTATAAAGTTAAGCCCTTTAGATACTCACCATCTCCTGTGTTTTTCTCCAAAGTGATGAAAGTAAATCTTCTATTTAATATTGAGCCCTGTAGGTACTCCAGGCCTTCTTTTCAAATATGAATCTGTGTTTGTCTCCAAAATTATACAGTTTAATTTTTAACACATTTTTAAAATTTGTTTAAAAAAGCACCCTTCAAATATTCACTGTTTTTTGTTCTGTCTATAAATTTCTGAAGGGTGCTTTTTTTTTTTGTATACTGTTGAGCCCTTCAGATACTCACCATCTCCTGTGTTTTTCTCCAAAACGATGAAGGTAAATCTCCTGTATAAAGTTAAGACCTTTAGATACTCACCATCTCCTGTGTTTTTCTCCAAAGTGATGAAAGTAAATCTTCTATTTAATATTGAGCCCTGTAGGTACTTCTGGCCTTCCTTTCAAATATGAATCTCTACATAATGATACAGTTAAATGTTTAACAAAATTTTAAAATGTGTTTAAAAAAGCACCCTTCAAATATTCACTGTTTTTTGTTCTGTCTATAAATTTCTGAAGGGTACTTTTTTTTTTTGTATACTGTTGAGCCCTTCAGATACTCACCATCTCCAGTGTTTTGCTCCAAAATGATGAAGGTAAATCTCCTGTATAAAGTTAAGACCTTTAGATACTCACCATGTCCTGTGTTTTTCTCCAAAGTGATGAAAGTAAATCTTCTATTTAATATTGAGCCCTGTAGGTACTTCTGGCCTTCCTTTAAAATATGGATCTCTGCATAATGATAGTTAAATTTTAAACAAATTTTTAAAATGTGTTTAAAAAAGCACCCTTCAAATATTCACTGTTTTTTGTTCTATCTATAAATTTCTGAAGGGTACCTTTTTTTTTGTATAATGTTGAGCCCTTCAGATACTCACTATCTTCTGTGTTCCTCTCCAAAATGATGAAGGTAAATCTCCTGTATAAAGTTAAGCCGTTTAGATACTCACCATCTCCTGTGTTTTTCTCCAAAGGGATGAAAGTAAATCTTCTATTTAATATTGAGCCCTGTAGGTACTTCAGGCCTTCTTTTCAAATATGAATCTGTGTTTGTCTCCAAAATTATACAGTTAAATTTTTAACACATTTTTAAAATGTGTTTAAAAAAGCACCCTTCAAATATTCACTGTTTTTTGTTCTGTCTATAAATTTCTGAAGGGTACTTTTTTTTTTTGTATACTGTTGAGCCCTTCAGATACTCACCATCTCCTGTGTTTTGCTCCAAAATGATGAAGGTAAATCTCCTGTATAAAGTTAAGACCTTTAGATACTCACCATTTCCTGTGTTTTTCTCCAAAGTGATGAAAGTAAATCTTCTATTTAATATTGAGCCCTGTAGGTACTTCTGGCCTTCCTTTAAAATATGGATCTCTGCATAATGATACAGTTAAATTTTAAACAAATTTTTAAAATGTGTTTAAAAAAGCACCCTTCGAATATTCACTGTTTTTTGTTCTATCTATAAATTTCTGAAGGGTACTTTTTTTTGTGTATAATGTTGAGCCCTTCAGATACTCACTATCTTCTGTGTTCCTCTCCAAAATGATGAAGGTAAATCTCCTGTATAAAGTTAAGCCGTTTAGATACTCACCATCTCCTGTGTTTTTCTCCAAAGTGATGAAAGTAAATCTTCTATTTAATATTGAGCCCTGTAGGTACTTCAGGCCTTCTTTTCAAATATGAATCTGTGTTTGTCTCCAAAATTATACAGTTAAATTTTTAACACATTTTTAAAATTTGTTTAAAAAAGCACCCTTCAAATATTCACTGTTTTTTTTCTGTCTATAAATTTCTGAAGGGTACTTTTTTTTTTTTACAATGTTGAGCCCTTCAGATACTCACCATCTCCTGTGTTTCTCTGCCAAACGATGACGGTAAATCTCCTGTATAAAGTTAAGACCTTTAGATACTCACCATCTCCTGTGTTTTTCTCCAAAGTGATGAAAGTAAATCTTCTATTTAATATTGAGCCCTGTAGGTACTTCTGGCCTTTCTTTCAAATATGGATCTCTACATAATGATACAGTTAAATTTTTAACAAATTTTTAAAATTTGTTTTAAAAAGCACCCTTCAAATATTCACTGTTTTTTGTTCTATCTATAAATTTCTGAAGGGTACTTTTTTTTTTGTATAATGTTGAGCCCTTCAGATACTCACCATCTCCTGTGTTTTTCTGCCAAACGATGATGGTAAATCTCCTGTATAAAGTTAAGACCTTTAGATACTCACCATCTCCTGTGTTTTTCTCCAAAGTGATGAAAGTAAATCTTCTATTTAATATTGAGCCCTGTAGGTACTTCTGGCCTTCCTTTAAAATATGGATCTCTGCATAATGATACAGTTAAATTTTAAACAAATTTTTAAAATGTGTTTAAAAAAGCACCCTTCAAATATTCACTGTTTTTTGTTCTGTCTATAAATTTCTGAAGGGTACTTTTTTTTTTGTATAATGTTGAGCCCTTCAGATACTCACCATCTCCTGTGTTTTGCTCCAAATATATGAAGGTAAATCTCCTGTATAAAGTTAAGCCCTTTAGATACTCACCATCTCCTGTGTTTTTCTCCAAAGTGATGAAAGTAAATCTTCTATTTAATATTGAGCCCTGTAGGTACTTCAGGCCTTCTTTTCAAATATGAATCTGTGTTTGTCTCCAAAATTATACAGTTAAATTTTTAACACATTTTTAAAATTTGTTTAAAAAAGCACCCTTCAAATATTCACTGTTTTTTGTTCTATCTATAAATTTCTGAAGGGTACTTTTTTTTTTGTATAATGTTGAGCCCTTCAGATACTCACCATTTCCTGTGTTTTTCTGCCAAACGATGATGGTAAATCTCCTGTATAAAGTTAAGACCTTTAGATACTCACCATCTCCTGTGTTTTTCTCCAAAGTGATGAAAGTAAATCTTCTATTTAATATTGAGCCCTGTAGGTACTTCTGGCCTTCCTTTAAAATATGGATCTCTGCATAATGATACAGTTAAATTTTAACAAATTTTTAAAATGTGTTTAAAAAAGCACCCTTCAAATATTCACTGTTTTTTGTTCTGTCTATAAATTTCTGAAGGGTACTTTTTTTTTTTGTATACTGTTGAGCCCTTCAGATACTCACCATCTCCTGTGTTTTTCTCCAAAACGATGAAGGTAAATCTCCTGTATAAAGTTAAGACCTTTAGATACTCACCATCTCCTGTGTTTTTCTCCAAAGTGATGAAAGTAAATCTTCTATTTAATATTGAGCCCTGTAGGTACTTCTGGCCTTCCTTTCAAATATGGATCTCTACATAATGATACAGTTAAATTTTTAACAAATTTTTAAAATTTGTTTAAAAAAGCACCCTTCAAATATTCACTGTTTTTTGTTCTATCTATAAATTTCTGAAGGGTACTTTTTTTTTTGTATAATGTTGAGCCCTTCAGATACTCACCATCTCCTGTGTTTCTCTGCCAAACGATGACGGTAAATCTCCTGTATAAAGTTAAGACCTTTAGATACTCACCATCTCCTGTGTTTTTCTCCAAAGTGATGAAAGTAAATCTTCTATTTAATATTGAGCCCTGTAGGTACTCCAGGCCTTCTTTTCAAATATGAATCTGTGTTTGTCTCCAAAATTATACAGTTTAATTTTTAACACATTTTTAAAATTTGTTTAAAAAAGCACCCTTCAAATATTCACTGTTTTTTGTTCTGTCTATAAATTTCTGAAGGGTGCTTTTTTTTTTTGTATACTGTTGAGCCCTTCAGATACTCACCATCTCCTGTGTTTTTCTCCAAAACGATGAAGGTAAATCTCCTGTATAAAGTTAAGACCTTTAGATACTCACCATCTCCTGTGTTTTTCTCCAAAGTGATGAAAGTAAATCTTCTATTTAATATTGAGCCCTGTAGGTACTTCTGGCCTTCCTTTCAAATATGAATCTCTACATAATGATACAGTTAAATGTTTAAAAAAAATTTAAAATGTGTTTAAAAAAGCACCCTTCAAATATTCACTGTTTTTTGTTCTGTCTATAAATTTCTGAAGGGTACTTTTTTTTTTGTATACTGTTGAGCCCTTCAGATACTCACCATCTCCTGTGTTTTTCTCCAAAACAATGAAGGTAAATCTCCTGTATAAAGTTAAGACCTTTAGATACTCACCATGTCCTGTGTTTTTCTCCAAAGTGATGAAAGTAAATCTTCTATTTAATATTGAGCCCTGTAGGTACTTCTGGCCTTCCTTTAAAATATGGATCTCTGCATAATGATACAGTTAAATTTTTAACAAATTTTTAAAATGTGTTTAAAAAAGCACCCTTCAAATATTCACTGTTTTTTGTTCTATCTATAAATTTCTGAAGGGTACTTTTTTTTTTTGTATACTGTTGAGCCCTTCAGATACTCACTATGTTCTGTGTTCCTCTCCAAAATGATGAAGGTAAATCTCCTGTATAAAGTTAAGCCCTTTAGATACTCACCATCTCCTGTGTTTTTCTCCAAAGTGATGAAAGTAAATCTTCTATTTAATATTGAGCCCTGTAGGTACTCCAGGCCTTCTTTTCAAATATGAATCTGTGTTTGTCTCCAAAATTATACAGTTTAATTTTTAACACATTTTTAAAATTTGTTTAAAAAAGCACCCTTCAAATATTCACTGTTTTTTGTTCTGTCTATAAATTTCTGAAGGGTGCTTTTTTTTTTTGTATACTGTTGAGCCCTTCAGATACTCACCATCTCCTGTGTTTTTCTCCAAAACGATGAAGGTAAATCTCCTGTATAAAGTTAAGACCTTTAGATACTCACCATCTCCTGTGTTTTTCTCCAAAGTGATGAAAGTAAATCTTCTATTTAATATTGAGCCCTGTAGGTACTTCTGGCCTTCCTTTCAAATATGAATCTCTACATAATGATACAGTTAAATGTTTAACAAATTTTTAAAATGTGTTTAAAAAAGCACCCTTCAAATATTCACTGTTTTTTGTTCTGTCTATAAATTTCTGAAGGGTACTTTTTTTTTTTGTATACTGTTGAGCCCTTCAGATACTCACCATCTCCAGTGTTTTGCTCCAAAATGATGAAGGTAAATCTCCTGTATAAAGTTAAGACCTTTAGATACTCACCATGTCCTGTGTTTTTCTCCAAAGTGATGAAAGTAAATCTTCTATTTAATATTGAGCCCTGTAGGTACTTCTGGCCTTTCTTTAAAATATGGATCTCTGCATAATGATAGTTAAATTTTAAACAAATTTTTAAAATGTGTTTAAAAAAGCACCCTTCAAATATTCACTGTTTTTTGTTCTATCTATAAATTTCTGAAGGGTACCTTTTTTTTTGTATAATGTTGAGCCCTTCAGATACTCACTATCTTCTGTGTTCCTCTCCAAAATGATGAAGGTAAATCTCCTGTATAAAGTTAAGCCGTTTAGATACTCACCATCTCCTGTGTTTTTCTCCAAAGGGATGAAAGTAAATCTTCTATTTAATATTGAGCCCTGTAGGTACTTCAGGCCTTCTTTTCAAATATGAATCTGTGTTTGTCTCCAAAATTATACAGTTAAATTTTTAACACATTTTTAAAATGTGTTTAAAAAAGCACCCTTCAAATATTCACTGTTTTTTGTTCTGTCTATAAATTTCTGAAGGGTACTTTTTTTTTTTGTATACTGTTGAGCCCTTCAGATACTCACCATCTCCTGTGTTTTGCTCCAAAATGATGAAGGTAAATCTCCTGTATAAAGTTAAGACCTTTAGATACTCACCATCTCCTGTGTTTTTCTCCAAAGTGATGAAAGTAAATCTTCTATTTAATATTGAGCCCTGTAGGTACTTCTGGCCTTCCTTTAAAATATGGATCTCTGCATAATGATACAGTTAAATTTTAAACAAATTTTTAAAATGTGTTTAAAAAAGCACCCTTCGAATATTCACTGTTTTTTGTTCTATCTATAAATTTCTGAAGGGTACTTTTTTTTGTGTATAATGTTGAGCCCTTCAGATACTCACTATCTTCTGTGTTCCTCTCCAAAATGATGAAGGTAAATCTCCTGTATAAAGTTAAGCCGTTTAGATACTCACCATCTCCTGTGTTTTTCTCCAAAGTGATGAAAGTAAATCTTCTATTTAATATTGAGCCCTGTAGGTACTTCAGGCCTTCTTTTCAAATATGAATCTGTGTTTGTCTCCAAAATTATACAGTTAAATTTTTAACACATTTTTAAAATTTGTTTAAAAAAGCACCCTTCAAATATTCACTGTTTTTTTTCTGTCTATAAATTTCTGAAGGGTACTTTTTTTTTTTTACAATGTTGAGCCCTTCAGATACTCACCATCTCCTGTGTTTCTCTGCCAAACGATGACGGTAAATCTCCTGTATAAAGTTAAGACCTTTAGATACTCACCATCTCCTGTGTTTTTCTCCAAAGTGATGAAAGTAAATCTTCTATTTAATATTGAGCCCTGTAGGTACTTCTGGCCTTTCTTTCAAATATGGATCTCTACATAATGATACAGTTAAATTTTTAACAAATTTTTAAAATTTGTTTTAAAAAGCACCCTTCAAATATTCACTGTTTTTTGTTCTATCTATAAATTTCTGAAGGGTACTTTTTTTTTTGTATAATGTTGAGCCCTTCAGATACTCACCATCTCCTGTGTTTTTCTGCCAAACGATGATGGTAAATCTCCTGTATAAAGTTAAGACCTTTAGATACTCACCATCTCCTGTGTTTTTCTCCAAAGTGATGAAAGTAAATCTTCTATTTAATATTGAGCCCTGTAGGTACTTCTGGCCTTCCTTTAAAATATGGATCTCTGCATAATGATACAGTTAAATTTTAAACAAATTTTTAAAATGTGTTTAAAAAAGCACCCTTCAAATATTCACTGTTTTTTGTTCTGTCTATAAATTTCTGAAGGGTACTTTTTTTTTTGTATAATGTTGAGCCCTTCAGATACTCACCATCTCCTGTGTTTTGCTCCAAATATATGAAGGTAAATCTCCTGTATAAAGTTAAGCCCTTTAGATACTCACCATCTCCTGTGTTTTTCTCCAAAGTGATGAAAGTAAATCTTCTATTTAATATTGAGCCCTGTAGGTACTTCAGGCCTTCTTTTCAAATATGAATCTGTGTTTGTCTCCAAAATTATACAGTTAAATTTTTAACACATTTTTAAAATTTGTTTAAAAAAGCACCCTTCAAATATTCACTGTTTTTTGTTCTATCTATAAATTTCTGAAGGGTACTTTTTTTTTTGTATAATGTTGAGCCCTTCAGATACTCACCATTTCCTGTGTTTTTCTGCCAAACGATGATGGTAAATCTCCTGTATAAAGTTAAGACCTTTAGATACTCACCATCTCCTGTGTTTTTCTCCAAAGTGATGAAAGTAAATCTTCTATTTAATATTGAGCCCTGTAGGTACTTCTGGCCTTCCTTTAAAATATGGATCTCTGCATAATGATACAGTTAAATTTTTAACAAATTTTTAAAATGTGTTTAAAAAAGCACCCTTCAAATATTCACTGTTTTTTGTTCTGTCTATAAATTTCTGAAGGGTACTTTTTTTTTTTGTATACTGTTGAGCCCTTCAGATACTCACCATCTCCTGTGTTTTTCTCCAAAACGATGAAGGTAAATCTCCTGTATAAAGTTAAGACCTTTAGATACTCACCATCTCCTGTGTTTTTCTCCAAAGTGATGAAAGTAAATCTTCTATTTAATATTGAGCCCTGTAGGTACTTCTGGCCTTCCTTTCAAATATGGATCTCTACATAATGATACAGTTAAATTTTTAACAAATTTTTAAAATTTGTTTAAAAAAGCACCCTTCAAATATTCACTGTTTTTTGTTCTATCTATAAATTTCTGAAGGGTACTTTTTTTTTTGTATAATGTTGAGCCCTTCAGATACTCACCATCTCCTGTGTTTCTCTGCCAAACGATGACGGTAAATCTCCTGTATAAAGTTAAGACCTTTAGATACTCACCATCTCCTGTGTTTTTCTCCAAAGTGATGAAAGTAAATCTTCTATTTAATATTGAGCCCTGTAGGTACTACTGGACTTCCTTTTAAATATGGATCTCTACATAATGATACAGTTAAATGTTTAAAAAAAAATTAAAATGTGTTTAAAAAAGCACCCTTCAAATATTCACTGTTTTTTGTTCTGTCTATAAATTTCTGAAGGGTACTTTTTTTTTTGTATACTGTTGAGCCCTTCAGATACTCACCATCTCCTGTGTTTTTCTCCAAAACAATGAAGGTAAATCTCCTGTATAAAGTTAAGACCTTTAGATACTCACCATCTCCTGTGATTTTCTCCAAAGTGATGAAATTAAATCTTCTATTTAATATTGAGCCCTGTAGGTACTCCAGGCCTTCTTTTCAAATATGAATCTGTGTTTGTCTCCAAAATTATACAGTTTAATTTTTAACACATTTTTAAAATTTGTTTAAAAAAGCACCCTTCAAATATTCACTGTTTTTTGTTCTGTCTATAAATTTCTGAAGGGTACTTTTTTTTTTCTATAATGTTGAGCCCTTCAGATACTCACCATCTCCTGTGTTTTAATGCGAAACGATGACCGTAAATCTCCTGTATAAAGTTAAGACCTTTAGATACTCACCATCTCCTGTGTTTTTCTCCAAAGTGATGAAAGTAAATCTTCTATTTAATATTGAGCCCTGTAGGTACTTCTGGCCTTCCTTTCAAATATGAATCTCTACATAATGATACAGTTAAATGTTTAACAAATTTTTAAAATGTGTTTAAAAAAGCACCCTTCAAATATTCACTGTTTTTTGTTCTGTCTATAAATTTCTGAAGGGTACTTTTTTTTTTTGTATACTGTTGAGCCCTTCAGATACTCACCATCTCCAGTGTTTTGCTCCAAAATGATGAAGGTAAATCTCCTGTATAAAGTTAAGACCTTTAGATACTCACCATGTCCTGTGTTTTTCTCCAAAGTGATGAAAGTAAATCTTCTATTTAATATTGAGCCCTGTAGGTACTTCTGGCCTTCCTTTAAAATATGGATCTCTGCATAATGATACAGTTAAATTTTAAACAAATTTTTAAAATTTGTTTAAAAAAGCACCCTTCAAATATTTACTGTTTTTTGTTCTATCTATAAATTTCTGAAGGGTACTTTTTTTTTTGTATAATGTTGAGCCCTTCAGATACTCACCATCTCCTGTGTTTTTCTGCCAAACGATGATGGTAAATCTCCTGTATAAAGTTAAGACCTTTAGATACTCACCATCTCCTGTGTTTTTCTCCAAAGTGATGAAAGTAAATCTTCTATTTAATATTGAGCCCTGTAGGTACTTCTGGCCTTCCTTTAAAATATGGATCTCTGCATAATGATACAGTTAAATTTTTAACACATTTTTAAAATTTGTTTAAAAAAGCACCCTTCAAATATTCACTGTTTTTTGTTCTGTCTATAAATTTCTGAAGGGTACTTTTTTTTTTTGTATACTGTTGAGCCCTTCAGATACTCACTATCTTCTGTGTTCCTCTCCAAAATGATGAAGGTAAATCTCCTGTATAAAGTTAAGCCCTTTAGATACTCACCATCTCCTGTGTTTTTCTCCAAAGTGATGAAAGTAAATCTTCTATTTAATATTGAGCCCTGTAGGTACTCCAGGCCTTCTTTTCAAATATGAATCTGTGTTTGTCTCCAAAATTATACAGTTTAATTTTTAACACATTTTTAAAATTTGTTTAAAAAAGCACCCTTCAAATATTCACTGTTTTTTGTTCTGTCTATAAATTTCTGAAGGGTACTTTTTTTTTTTGTATACTGTTGAGCCCTTCAGATACTCACCATCTTCTGTGTTCCTCTCCAAAATGATGAAGGTAAATCTCCTGTATAAAGTTAAGCCGTTTAGATACTCACCATCTCCTATGTTTTTCTCCAAAGTGATGAAAGTAAATCTTCTATTTAATATTGAGCCCTGTAGGTACTTCAGGCCTTCTTTTCAAATATGAATCTGTGTTTGTCTCCAAAATTATACAGTAAATTTTTTAACACATTTTTAAAATTTGTTTAAAAAAGCACCCTTCAAATATTCACTGTTTTTTTTCTGTCTATAAATTTCTGAAGGGTACTTTTTTTTTCTACAATGTTGAGCCCTTCAGATACTCACCATCTCCTGTGTTTCTCTGCCAAACGATGACGGTAAATCTCCTGTATAAAGTTAAGACCTTTAGATACTCACCATCTCCTGTGTTTTTCTCCAAAGTGATGAAAGTAAATCTTCTATTTAATATTGAGCCCTGTAGGTACTTCTGGCCTTTCTTTCAAATATGGATCTCTACATAATGATACAGTTAAATTTTTAACAAATTTTTAAAATTTGTTTTAAAAAGCACCCTTCAAATATTCACTGTTTTTTGTTCTATCTATAAATTTCTGAAGGGTACTTTTTTTTTTGTATAATGTTGAGCCCTTCAGATACTCACCATCTCCTGTGTTTTTCTGCCAAATGATGATGGTAAATCTCCTGTATAAAGTTAAGACCTTTAGATACTCACCATCTCCTGTGTTTTTCTCCAAAGTGATGAAAGTAAATCTTCTATTTAATATTGAGCCCTGTAGGTACTTCTGGACTTCCTTTAAAATATGGATCTCTGCATAATGATACAGTTAAATTTTTAACAAATTTTTAAAATGTGTTTAAAAAAGCACCCTTCAAATATTCACTGTTTTTTGTTCTGTCTATAAATTTCTGAAGGGTACTTTTTTTTTTGTATAATGTTGAGCCCTTCAGATACTCACTATCTTCTGTGTTCCTCTCCAAAATGATGAAGGTAAATCTCCTGTATAAAGTTAAGCCCTTTAGATACTCACCATCTCCTGTGTTTTTCTCCAAAGTGATGAAAGTAAATCTTCTATTTAATATTGAGCCCTGTAGGTACTCCAGGCCTTCTTTTCAAATATGAATCTGTGTTTGTCTCCAAAATTATACAATTTAATTTTTAACACATTTTTAAAATTTGTTTAAAAAAGCACCCTTCAAATATTCACTGTTTTTTGTTCTGTCTATAAATTTCTGAAGGGTACTTTTTTTTTTCTATAATGTTGAGCCCTTCAGAAACTCACCATCTCCTGTGTTTTTCTCCAAAGTGATGAAAGTAAATCTTCTATTTAATATTGAGCCCTGTAGGTACTTCTGGCCTTCCTTTCAAATATGAATCTCTACATAATGATACACTTAAATGTTTAACAAATTTTTAAAATGTGTTTAAAAAAGCACCCTTCAAATATTCACTGTTTTTTGTTCTGTCTATAAATTTTTGAAGGGTACTTTTTTTTTTGTATACTGTTGAGCCCTTCAGATACTCACCATCTCCTGTGTTTTGCTCCAAAATGATGAAGGTAAATCTCCTGTATAAAGTTAAGACCTTTAGATACTCACCATCTCCTGTGTTTTTCTCCAAAGTGATGAAAGTAAATCTTCTATTTAATATTGAGCCCTGTAGGTACTTCTGGCCTTCCTTTAAAATATGGATCTCTGCATAATGATAGTTAAATTTTAAACAAATTTTTAAAATGTGTTTAAAAAAGCACCCTTCAAATATTCACTGTTTTTTGTTCTATCTATAAATTTCTGAAGGGTACTTTTTTTTTTGTATAATGTTGAGCCCTTCAGATACTCACTATCTTCTGTGTTCCTCTCCAAAATGATGAAGGTAAATCTCCTGTATAAAGTTAAGCCCTTTAGATACTCACCATCTCCTGTGTTTTTCTCCAAAGTGATGAAAGTAAATCTTCTATTTAATATTGAGCCCTGTAGGTACTCCAGGCCTTCTTTTCAAATATGAATCTGTGTTTGTCTCCAAAATTATACAGTTTAATTTTTAACACATTTTTAAAATTTGTTTAAAAAAGCACCCTTCAAATATTCACTGTTTTTTGTTCTGTCTATAAATTTCTGAAGGGTACTTTTTTTTTTTGTATACTGTTGAGCCCTTCAGATACTCACCATCTTCTGTGTTCCTCTCCAAAATGATGAAGGTAAATCTCGTGTATAAAGTTAAGCCGTTTAGATACTCACCATCTCCTGTGTTTTTCTCCAAAGTGATGAAAGTAAATCTTCTATTTAATATTGAGCCCTGTAGGTACTTCAGGCCTTCTTTTCAAATATGAATCTGTGTTTGTCTCCAAAATTATACAGTAAATTTTTTAACACATTTTTAAAATTTGTTTAAAAAAGCACCCTTCAAATATTCACTGTTTTTTTTCTGTCTATAAATTTCTGAAGGGTACTTTTTTTTTTCTACAATGTTGAGCCCTTCAGATACTCACCATCTCCTGTGTTTCTCTGCCAAACGATGACGGTAAATCTCCTGTATAAAGTTAAGACCTTTAGATACTCACCATCTCCTGTGTTTTTCTCCAAAGTGATGAAAGTAAATCTTCTATTTAATATTGAGCCCTGTAGGTACTTCTGGCCTTTCTTTCAAATATGGATCTCTACATAATGATACAGTTAAATTTTTAACAAATTTTTAAAATTTGTTTTAAAAAGCACCCTTCAAATATTCACTGTTTTTTGTTCTATCTATAAATTTCTGAAGGGTACTTTTTTTTTTTGTATAATGTTGAGCCCTTCAGATACTCACCATCTCCTGTGTTTTTCTGCCAAATGATGATGGTAAATCTCCTGTATAAAGTTAAGACCTTTAGATACTCACCATCTCCTGTGTTTTTCTCCAAAGTGATGAAAGTAAATCTTCTATTTAATATTGAGCCCTGTAGGTACTTCTGGACTTCCTTTAAAATATGGATCTCTGCATAATGATACAGTTAAATTTTTAACAAATTTTTAAAATGTGTTTAAAAAAGCACCCTTCAAATATTCACTGTTTTTTGTTCTGTCTATAAATTTCTGAAGGGTACTTTTTTTTTTGTATAATGTTGAGCCCTTCAGATACTCACTATCTTCTGTGTTCCTCTCCAAAATGATGAAGGTAAATCTCCTGTATAAAGTTAAGCCCTTTAGATACTCACCATCTCCTGTGTTTTTCTCCAAAGTGATGAAAGTAAATCTTCTATTTAATATTGAGCCCTGTAGGTACTCCAGGCCTTCTTTTCAAATATGAATCTGTGTTTGTCTCCAAAATTATACAATTTAATTTTTAACACATTTTTAAAATTTGTTTAAAAAAGCACCCTTCAAATATTCACTGTTTTTTGTTCTGTCTATAAATTTCTGAAGGGTACTTTTTTTTTTCTATAATGTTGAGCCCTTCAGAAACTCACCATCTCCTGTGTTTTTCTCCAAAGTGATGAAAGTAAATCTTCTATTTAATATTGAGCCCTGTAGGTACTTCTGGCCTTCCTTTCAAATATGAATCTCTACATAATGATACACTTAAATGTTTAACAAATTTTTAAAATGTGTTTAAAAAAGCACCCTTCAAATATTCACTGTTTTTTGTTCTGTCTATAAATTTTTGAAGGGTACTTTTTTTTTTGTATACTGTTGAGCCCTTCAGATACTCACCATCTCCTGTGTTTTGCTCCAAAATGATGAAGGTAAATCTCCTGTATAAAGTTAAGACCTTTAGATACTCACCATCTCCTGTGTTTTTCTCCAAAGTGATGAAAGTAAATCTTCTATTTAATATTGAGCCCTGTAGGTACTTCTGGCCTTCCTTTAAAATATGGATCTCTGCATAATGATACAGTTAAATTTTAAACAAATTTTTAAAATGTGTTTAAAAAAGCACCCTTCAAATATTCACTGTTTTTTGTTCTATCTATAAATTTCTGAAGGGTACTTTTTTTTTTGTATAATGTTGAGCCCTTCAGATACTCACTATCTTCTGTGTTCCTCTCCAAAATGATGAAGGTAAATCTCCTGTATAAAGTTAAGCCGTTTAGATACTCACCATCTCCTGTGTTTTTCTCCAAAGTGATGAAAGTAAATCTTCTATTTAATATTGAGCCCTGTAGGTACTTCAGGCCTTCTTTTCAAATATGAATCTGTGTTTGTCTCCAAAATTATACAGTAAATTTTTAACACATTTTTAAAATTTGTTTAAAAAAGCACCCTTCAAATATTCACTGTTTTTTTTCTGTCTATAAATTTCTGAAGGGTACTTTTTTTTTTCTACAATGTTGAGCCCTTCAGATACTCACCATCTCCTGTGTTTCTCTGCCAAACGATGACGGTAAATCTCCTGTATAAAGTTAAGACCTTTAGATACTCACCATCTCCTGTGTTTTTCTCCAAAGTGATGAAAGTAAATCTTCTATTTAATATTGAGCCCTGTAGGTACTTCTGGCCTTTCTTTCAAATATGGATCTCTACATAATGATACAGTTAAATTTTTAACAAATTTTTAAAATTTGTTTTAAAAAGCACCCTTCAAATATTCACTGTTTTTTGTTCTATCTATAAATTTCTGAAGGGTACTTTTTTTTTTGTATAATGTTGAGCCCTTCAGATACTCACCATCTCCTGTGTTTTTCTGCCAAATGATGATGGTAAATCTCCTGTATAAAGTTAAGACCTTTAGATACTCACCATCTCCTGTGTTTTTCTCCAAAGTGATGAAAGTAAATCTTCTATTTAATATTGAGCCCTGTAGGTACTTCTGGACTTCCTTTAAAATATGGATCTCTGCATAATGATACAGTTAAATTTTTAACAAGTTTTTAAAATGTGTTTAAAAAAGCACCCTTCAAATATTCACTGTTTTTTGTTCTGTCTATAAATTTCTGAAGGGTACTTTTTTTTTTGTATAATGTTGAGCCCTTCAGATACTCACTATCTTCTGTGTTCCTCTCCAAAATGATGAAGGTAAATCTCCTGTATAAAGTTAAGCCGTTTAGATACTCACCATCTCCTGTGTTTTTCTCCAAAGTGATGAAAGTAAATCTTCTATTTAATATTGAGCCCTGTAGGTACTTCAGGCCTTCTTTTCAAATATGAATCTGTGTTTGTCTCCAAAATTATACAGTTAAATTTTTAACACATTTTTAAAATTTGTTTAAAAAAGCACCCTTCAAATATTCACTGTTTTTTTTCTGTCTATAAATTTCTGAAGGGTACTTTTTTTTTTCTACAATGTTCAGCCCTTCAGATACTCACCATCTCCTGTGTTTCTCTGCCAAACGATGACGGTAAATCTCCGGTATAAAGTTAAGACCTTTAGATACTCACCATCTCCTGTGTTTTTCTCCAAAGTGATGAAAGTAAATCTTCTATTTAATATTGAGCCCTGTAGGTACTTCTGGCCTTTCTTTCAAATATGGATCTCTACATAATGATACAGTTAAATTTTTAACAAATTTTTAAAATTTGTTTTAAAAAGCACCCTTCAAATATTCACTGTTTTTTGTTCTATCTATAAATTTCTGAAGGGTACTTTTTTTTTTGTATAATGTTGAGCCCTTCAGATACTCACCATCTCCTGTGTTTTTCTGCCAAACGATGATGGTAAATCTCCTGTATAAAGTTAAGACCTTTAGATACTCACCATCTCCTGTGTTTTTCTCCAAAGTGATGAAAGTAAATCTTCTATTTAATATTGAGCCCTGTAGGTACTTCTGGCCTTCCTTTAAAATATGGATCTCTGCATAATGATACAGTTAAATTTTTAACAAATTTTTAAAATGTGTTTAAAAAAGCACCCTTCAAATATTCACTGTTTTTTGTTCTGTCTATAAATGTCTGAAGGGTACTTTTTTTTTTGTATACTGTTGAGCCCTTCAGATACTCACCATCTCCTGTGTTCCTCTCCAAAATGATGAAGGTAAATCTCCTGTATAAAGTTAAGCCCTTTAGATACTCACCATCTCCTGTGTTTTTCTCCAAAGTGATGAAAGTAAATCTTCTATTTAATATTGAGCCCTGTAGGTACTCCAGGCCTTCTTTTCAATTATGAATCTGTGTTTGTCTCCAAAATTATACAGTTAAATTTTTAACACATTTTTTAAATTTGTTTAAAAAAGCACCCTTCAAATATTCACTGTTTTTTGTTCTGTCTATAAATTTCTGAAGGGTACTTTTTTTTTTCTATAATGTTGAGCCCTTCAGATACTCACCATCTCCTGTGTTTTTCTCCAAAATGATGAAGGTAAATCTCCTGTATAAAGTTAAGCCCTTTAGATACTCACCATCTCCTGTGTTTTTCTCCAAAGTGATGAAAGTAAATCTTCTATTTAATATTGAGCCCTGTAGGTACTTCTGGCCTTCCTTTAAAATATGGATCTCTGCATAATGATACAGTTAAATTTTAAACAAATTTTTAAAATTTGTTTAAAAAAGCACCCTTCAAATATTCACTGTTTTTTGTTCTATCTATAAATTTCTGAAGGGTACTTTTTTTTTTGTATAATGTTGAGCCCTTCAGATACTCACCATCTCCTGTGTTTTTCTGCCAAACGATGATGGTAAATCTCCTGTATAAAGTTAAGACCTTTAGATACTCACCATCTCCTGTGTTTTTCTCCAAAGTGATGAAAGTAAATCTTCTATTTAATATTGAGCCCTGTAGGTACTTCTGGCCTTCCTTTAAAATATGGATCTCTGCATAATGATACAGTTAAATTTTTAACAAATTTTTAAAATGTGTTTAAAAAAGCACCCTTCAAATATTCACTGTTTTTTGTTCTGTCTATAAATTTCTGAAGGGTACTTTTTTTTTTTGTATACTGTTGAGCCCTTCAGATACTCACTATCTTCTGTGTTCCTCTCCAAAATGATGAAGGTAAATCTCCTGTATAAAGTTAAGCCCTTTAGATACTCACCATCTCCTGTGTTTTTCTCCAAAGTGATGAAAGTAAATCTTCTATTTAATATTGAGCCCTGTAGGTACTCCAGGCCTTCTTTTCAAATATGAATCTGTGTTTGTCTCCAAAATTATACAGTTTAATTTTTAACACATTTTTAAAATTTGTTTAAAAAAGCACCCTTCAAATATTCACTGTTTTTTGTTCTGTCTATAAATTTCTGAAGGGTACTTTTTTTTTTTGTATACTGTTGAGCCCTTCAGATACTCACCATCTTCTGTGTTCCTCTCCAAAATGATGAAGGTAAATCTCCTGTATAAAGTTAAGCCGTTTAGATACTCACCATCTCCTGTGTTTTTCTCCAAAGTGATGAAAGTAAATCTTCTATTTAATATTGAGCCCTGTAGGTACTTCAGGCCTTCTTTTCAAATATGAATCTGTGTTTGTCTCCAAAATTATACAGTAAATTTTTTAACACATTTTTAAAATTTGTTTAAAAAAGCACCCTTCAAATATTCACTGTTTTTTTTCTGTCTATAAATTTCTGAAGGGTACTTTTTTTTTTCTACAATGTTGAGCCCTTCAGATACTCACCATCTCCTGTGTTTCTCTGCCAAACGATGACGGTAAATCTCCTGTATAAAGTTAAGACCTTTAGATACTCACCATCTCCTGTGTTTTTCTCCAAAGTGATGAAAGTAAATCTTCTATTTAATATTGAGCCCTGTAGGTACTTCTGGCCTTTCTTTCAAATATGGATCTCTACATAATGATACAGTTAAATTTTTAACAAATTTTTAAAATTTGTTTTAAAAAGCACCCTTCAAATATTCACTGTTTTTTGTTCTATCTATAAATTTCTGAAGGGTACTTTTTTTTTTGTATAATGTTGAGCCCTTCAGATACTCACCATCTCCTGTGTTTTTCTGCCAAATGATGATGGTAAATCTCCTGTATAAAGTTAAGACCTTTAGATACTCACCATCTCCTGTGTTTTTCTCCAAAGTGATGAAAGTAAATCTTCTATTTAATATTGAGCCCTGTAGGTACTTCTGGACTTCCTTTAAAATATGGATCTCTGCATAATGATACAGTTAAATTTTTAACAAATTTTTAAAATGTGTTTAAAAAAGCACCCTTCAAATATTCACTGTTTTTTGTTCTGTCTATAAATTTCTGAAGGGTACTTTTTTTTTTTGTATACTGTTGAGCCCTTCAGATACTCACCATCTCCTGTGTTTTGCTCCAAATATATGAAGGTAAATCTCCTGTATAAAGTTAAGACCTTTAGATACTCACCATCTCCTGTGTTTTTCTCCAAAGTGATGAAATTAAATCTTATATTTAATATTGAGCCCTGTAGGTACTTCTAGCCTTTTTTCAAATATGGATCTCTACATAATGATACAGTTAAATTTTTAACAAATTTTTAAAATTTGTTTAAAAAAGCACCCTTCAAATATTCACTGTTTTTTGTTCTATCTATAAATTTCTGAAGGGTACTTTTTTTTTTGTATAATGTTGAGCCCTTCAGATACTCACCATCTCCTGTGTTTTTCTGCCAAACGATGATGGTAAATCTCCTGTATAAAGTTAAGACCTTTAGATACTCACCATCTCCTGTGTTTTTCTCCAAAGTGATGAAAGTAAATCTTCTATTTAATATTGAGCCCTGTAGGTACTTCTGGCCTTCCTTTAAAATATGGATCTCTGCATAATGATACAGTTAAATTTTTAACAAATTTTTAAAATGTGTTTAAAAAAGCACCCTTCAAATATTCACTGTTTTTTGTTCTGTCTATAAATTTCTGAAGGGTACTTTTTTTTTTTGTATACTGTTGAGCCCTTCAGATACTCACCATCTTCTGTGTTCCTCTCCAAAATGATGAAGGTAAATCTCCTGTATAAAGTTAAGCCGTTTAGATACTCACCATCTCCTGTGTTTTTCTCCAAAGTGATGAAAGTAAATCTTCTATTTAATATTGAGCCCTGTAGGTACTCCAGGCCTTCTTTTCAAATATGAATCTGTGTTTGTCTCCAAAATTATACAGTTAAATTTTTAACACATTTTTAAAATTTGTTTAAAAAAGCACCCTTCAAATATTCACTGTTTTTTTTCTGTCTATAAATTTCTGAAGGGTACTTTTTTTTTTTCTACAATGTTGAGCCCTTCAGATACTCACCATCTCCTGTGTTTCTCTGCCAAACGATGACGGTAAATCTCCTGTATAAAGTTAAGACCTTTAGATACTCACCATCTCCTGTGTTTTACAGTAAAATTTTTAACAAATTTTTAAAATTTGTTTAAAAAAGCACCCTTCAAATATTCACTGTTTTTTGTTCTATCTATAAATTTCTGAAGGGTACTTTTTTTTTTGTATAATGTTGAGCCCTTCAGATACTCACTATCTTCTGTGTTCCTCTCCAAAATGATGAAGGTAAATCTCCTGTATAAAGTTAAGCCGTTTAGATACTCACCATCTCCTGTGTTTTTCTCCAAAGTGATGAAAGTAAATCTTCTATTTAATATTGAGCCCTGTAGGTACTTCAGGCCTTCTTTTCAAATATGAATCTGTGTTTGTCTCCAAAATTATACAGTTAAATTTTTAACACATTTTTAAAATTTGTTTAAAAAAGCACCCTTCAAATATTCACTGTTTTTTTTCTGTCTATAAATTTCTGAAGGGTACTTTTTTTTTTTCTATAATGTTGAGCCCTTCAGATACTCACCATCTCCTGTGTTTCTCTGCCAAACGATGACGGTAAATCTCCTGTATAAAGTTAAGACCTTTAGATACTCACCATCTCCTGTGTTTTTCTCCAAAGTGATGAAAGTAAATCTTCTATTTAATATTGAGCCCTGTAGGTACTTCTGGCCTTTCTTTCAAATATGGATCTCTACATAATGATACAGTTAAATTTTTAACAAATTTTTAAAATTTGTTTAAAAAAGCACCCTTCAAATATTCACTGTTTTTTGTTCTATCTATAAATTTCTGAAGGGTACTTTTTTTTTTGTATAATGTTGAGCCCTTCAGATACTCACCATCTCCTGTGTTTTGCTCCAAATATATGAAGGTAAATCTCCTGTATAAAGTTAAGCCCTTTAGATACTCACCATCTCCTGTGTTTTTCTCCAAAGTGATGAAAGTAAATCTTCTATTTAATATTGAGCCCTGTAGGTACTTCAGGCCTTCTTTTCAAATATGAATCTGTGTTTGTCTCCAAAATTATACAGTTAAATTTTTAACACATTTTTAAAATTTGTTTAAAAAAGCACCCTTCAAATATTCACTGTTTTTTGTTCTATCTATAAATTTCTGAAGGGTACTTTTTTTTTTCCTATAATGTTGAGCCCTTTAGATACTCACCATCTCCTGTGTTTTTCTGCAAAGTGATGAAAGTAAATCTTCTATTTAATATTGAGCCCTGTAGGTACTTCTGGCCTTCCTTTTAAATATGGATCTCTACATAATGATACAGTTAAATGTTTAACAAATTTTTAAAATGTGTTTAAAAAAGCACCCTTCAAATATTCACTGTTTTTTGTTCTATCTATAAATTTCTGAAGGGTACTTTTTTTTTTGTATAATGTTGAGCCCTTCAGATACTCACCATCTCCTGTGTTTCTCTGCCAAACGATGACGGTAAATCTCCTGTATAAAGTTAAGACCTTTAGATACTCACCATCTCCTGTGTTTTTCTCCAAAGTGATGAAAGTAAATCTTCTATTTAATATTGAGCCCTGTAGGTACTTCTAGCCTTTTTTCAAATATGGATCTCTACATAATGATACAGTTAAATTTTTAACAAATTTTTAAAATTTGTTTAAAAAAGCACCCTTCAAATATTCACTGTTTTTTGTTGTATCTATAAATGTCTGAAGGGTACTTTTTTTTTTGTATAATGTTGAGCCCTTGAGATACTCACTATCTTCTGTGTTCCTCTCCAAAATGATGAAGGTAAATCTCCTGTATAAAGTTAAGCCCTTTAGATACTCACCATCTCCTGTGTTTTTCTCCAAAGTGATGAAAGTAAATCTTCTATTTAATATTGAGCCCTGTAGGTACTCCAGGCCTTCTTTTCAATTATGAATCTGTGCTTGTCTCCAAAATTATACAGTTAAATTTTTAACACATTTTTTAAATTTGTTTAAAAAAGCACCCTTCAAATATTCACTGTTTTTTGTTCTGTCTATAAATTTCTGAAGGGTACTTTTTTCCCCTATAATGTTGAGCCCTTCAGATACTCACCATCTCCTGTGTTTTTCTCCAAAATGATGAAGGTAAATCTCCTGTATAAAGTTAAGCCGTTTAGATACTCACCATCTCCTGTGTTTTTCTCCAAAGTGATGAAAGTAAATCTTCTATTTAATATTGAGCCCTGTAGGTACTTCTGGCCTTCCTTTAAAATATGGATCTCTGCATAATGATACAGTTAAATTTTAAACAAATTTTTAAAATTTGTTTAAAAAAGCACCCTTCAAATATTCACTGTTTTTTGTTCTATCTATAAATTTCTGAAGGGTACTTTTTTTTTTGTATAATGTTGAGCCCTTCAGATACTCACCATCTCCTGTGTTTTTCTGCCAAACGATGATGGTAAATCTCCTGTATAAAGTTAAGACCTTTAGATACTCACCATCTCCTGTGTTTTTCTCCAAAGTGATGAAAGTAAATCTTCTATTTAATATTGAGCCCTGTAGGTACTTCTGGCCTTCCTTTAAAATATGGATCTCTGCATAATGATACAGTTAAATTTTTAACAAATTTTTAAAATGTGTTTAAAAAAGCACCCTTCAAATATTCACTGTTTTTTGTTCTGTCTATAAATTTCTGAAGGGTACTTTTTTTTTTTGTATACTGTTGAGCCCTTCAGATACTCACTATCTTCTGTGTTCCTCTCCAAAATGATGAAGGTAAATCTCCTGTATAAAGTTAAGCCCTTTAGATACTCACCATCTCCTGTGTTTTTCTCCAAAGTGATGAAAGTAAATCTTCTATTTAATATTGAGCCCTGTAGGTACTCCAGGCCTTCTTTTCAAATATGAATCTGTGTTTGTCTCCAAAATTATACAGTTTAATTTTTAACACATTTTTAAAATTTGTTTAAAAAAGCACCCTTCAAATATTCACTGTTTTTTGTTCTGTCTATATATTTCTGAAGGGTACTTTTTTTTTTTGTATACTGTTGAGCCCTTCAAATACTCACCATCTTCTGTGTTCCTCTCCAAAATGATGAAGGTAAATCTCCTGTATAAAGTTAAGCCGTTTAGATACTCACCATCTCCTGTGTTTTTCTCCAAAGTGATGAAAGTAAATCTTCTATTTAATATTGAGCCCTGTAGGTACTCCAGGCCTTCTTTTCAAATATGAATCTGTGTTTGTCTCCAAAATTATACAGTTAAATTTTTAACACATTTTTAAAATTTGTTTAAAAAAGCACCCTTCAAATATTCACTGTTTTTTTTCTGTCTATAAATTTCTGAAGGGTACTTTTTTTTTTTCTACAATGTTGAGCCCTTCAGATACTCACCATCTCCTGTGTTTCTCTGCCAAACGATGACGGTAAATCTCTTGTATAAAGTTAAGACCTTTAGATACTCACCATCTCCTGTGTTTTACAGTTAAATTTTTAACAAATTTTTAAAATTTGTTTAAAAAAGCACCCTTCAAATATTCACTGTTTTTTGTTCTATCTATAAATTTCTGAAGGGTACTTTTTTTTTTGTATAATGTTGAGCCCTTCAGATACTCACTATCTCCTGTGTTTTTCTGCCAAACGATGATGGTAAATCTCCTGTATAAAGTTAAGACCTTTAGATACTCACCATCTCCTGTGTTTTTCTCCAAAGTGATGAAATTAAATCTTCTATTTAATATTGAGCCCTGTAGGTACTTCTAGCCTTTTTTCAAATATGGATCTCTACATAATGATACAGTTAAATCTTTAACAAATTTTTAAAATTTGTTTAAAAAAGCACCCTTCAAATATTCACTGTTTTTTGTTCTGTCTATAAATTTCTGAAGGGTACTTTTTTTTTTCTATAATGTTGAGCCCTTCAGATACTCACCATCTCCTGTGTTTTTCTCCAAAATGATGAAGGTAAATCTCCTGTATAAAGTTAAGCCCTTTAGATACTCACCATCTCCTGTGTTTTTCTCCAAAGTGATGAAAGTAAATCTTCTATTTAATATTGAGCCCTGTAGGTACTTCTGGCCTTTCTTTCAAATATGGATCTCTACATAATGATACAGTTAAATTTTTAACAAATTTTTAAAATTTGTTTAAAAAAGCACCCTTCAAATATTCACTGTTTTTTGTTCTATCTATAAATTTCTGAAGGGTACTTTTTTTTTTGTATAATGTTGAGCCCTTCAGATACTCACCATCTCCTGTGTTTTGCTCCAAATATATGAAGGTAAATCTCCTGTATAAAGTTAAGCCCTTTAGATACTCACCATCTCCTGTGTTTTTCTCCAAAGTGATGAAAGTAAATCTTCTATTTAATATTGAGCCCTGTAGGTACTTCAGGCCTTCTTTTCAAATATGAATCTGTGTTTGTCTCCAAAATTATACAGTTTAATTTTTAACACATTTTTAAAATTGGTTTAAAAAAGCACCCTTCAAATATTCACTGTTTTTTGTTCTATCTATAAATTTCTGAAGGGTACTTTTTTTTTTCCTATAATGTTGAGCCCTTTAGATACTCACCATCTCCTGTGTTTCTCTGCCAAACGATGACGGTAAATCTCCTGTATAAAGTTAAGACCTTTAGATACTCACCATCTCCTGTGTTTTTCTCCAAAGTGATGAAAGTAAATCTTCTATTTAATATTGAGCCCTGTAGGTACTCCAGGCCTTCTTTTCAAATATGAATCTGTGTTTGTCTCCAAAATTATACAGTTTAATTTTTAACACATTTTTAAAATTTGTTTAAAAAAGCACCCTTCAAATATTCACTGTTTTTTGTTCTGTCTATAAATTTCTGAAGGGTACCTTTTTTTTTGTATAATGTTGAGCCCTTCAGATACTCACTATGTTCTGTGTTCCTCTCCAAAATGATGAAGGTAAATCTCCTGTATAAAGTTAAGCCCTTTAGATACTCACCATCTCCTGTGTTTTTCTCCAAAGGGATGAAAGTAAATCTTCTATTTAATATTGAGCCCTGTAGGTACTTCTGGCCTTCCTTTAAAATATGGATCTCTGCATAATGATACAGTTAAATTTTAAACAAATTTTTAAAATGTGTTTAAAAAAGCACCCTTCGAATATTCACTGTTTTTTGTTCTATCTATAAATTTCTGAAGGGTACTTTTTTTTTTGTATAATGTTGAGCCCTTCAGATACTCACTATCTTCTGTGTTCCTCTCCAAAATGATGAAGGTAAATCTCCTGTATAAAGTTAAGCCGTTTAGATACTCACCATCTCCTGTGTTTTTCTCCAAAGTGATGAAAGTAAATCTTCTATTTAATATTGAGCCCTGTAGGTACTTCAGGCCTTCTTTTCAAATATGAATCTGTGTTTGTCTCCAAAATTATACAGTTAAATTTTTAACACATTTTTAAAATTTGTTTAAAAAAGCACCCTTCAAATATTCACTGTTTTTTTTCTGTCTATAAATTTCTGAAGGGTACTTTTTTTTTTCTACAATGTTGAGCCCTTCAGATACTCACCATCTCCTGTGTTTCTCTGCCAAACGATGACGCTAAAACTCCTGTATAAAGTTAAGACCTTTAGATACTCACCATCTCCTGTGTTTTTCTCCAAAGTGATGAAAGTAAATCTTCTATTTAATATTGAGCCCTGAAGGTACTTCTGGCCTTTCTTTCAAATATGGATCTCTACATAATGATACAGTTAAATTTTTAACAAATTTTTAAAATTTGTTTTAAAAAGCACCCTTCAAATATTCACTGTTTTTTGTTCTATCTATAAATTTCTGAAGGGTACTTTTTTTTTTGTATAATGTTGAGCCCTTCAGATACTCACCATCTCCTGTGTTTTTCTGCCAAACGATGATGGTAAATCTCCTGTATAAAGTTAAGACCTTTAGATACTCACCATCTCCTGTGTTTTTCTCCAAAGTGATGAAAGTAAATCTTCTATTTAATATTGAGCCCTGTAGGTACTTCTGGCCTTCCTTTAAAATATGGATCTCTGCATAATGATACAGTTAAATTTTTAACAAATTTTTAAAATGTGTTTAAAAAAGCACCCTTCAAATATTCACTGTTTTTTGTTCTGTCTATAAATTTCTGAAGGGTACTTTTTTTTTTTGTATACTGTTGAGCCCTTCAGATACTCACTATCTTCTGTGTTCCTCTCCAAAATGATGAAGGTAAATCTCCTGTATAAAGTTAAGCCCTTTAGATACTCACCATCTCCTGTGTTTTTCTCCAAAGTGATGAAAGTAAATCTTCTATTTAATATTGAGCCCTGTAGGTACTCCAGGCCTTCTTTTCAAATATGAATCTGTGTTTGTCTCCAAAATTATACAGTTTAATTTTTAACACATTTTTAAAATTTGTTTAAAAAAGCACCCTTCAAATATTCACTGTTTTTTGTTCTGTCTATATATTTCTGAAGGGTACTTTTTTTTTTTGTATACTGTTGAGCCCTTCAGATACTCACCATCTTCTGTGTTCCTCTCCAAAATGATGAAGGTAAATCTCCTGTATAAAGTTAAGCCGTTTAGATACTCACCATCTCCTGTGTTTTTCTCCAAAGTGATGAAAGTAAATCTTCTATTTAATATTGAGCCCTGTAGGTACTCCAGGCCTTCTTTTCAAATATGAATCTGTGTTTGTCTCCAAAATTATACAGTTAAATTTTTAACACATTTTTAAAATTTGTTTAAAAAAGCACCCTTCAAATATTCACTGTTTTTTTTCTGTCTATAAATTTCTGAAGGGTACTTTTTTTTTTTCTACAATGTTGAGCCCTTCAGATACTCACCATCTCCTGTGTTTCTCTGCCAAACGATGACGGTAAATCTCCTGTATAAAGTTAAGACCTTTAGATACTCACCATCTCCTGTGTTTTACAGTTAAATTTTTAACAAATTTTTAAAATTTGTTTAAAAAAGCACCCTTCAAATATTCACTGTTTTTTGTTCTATCTATAAATTTCTGAAGGGTACTTTTTTTTTTGTATAATGTTGAGCCCTTCAGATACTCACTATCTCCTGTGTTTTTCTGCCAAACGATGATGGTAAATCTCCTGTATAAAGTTAAGACCTTTAGATACTCACCATCTCCTGTGTTTTTCTCCAAAGTGATGAAATTAAATCTTCTATTTAATATTGAGCCCTGTAGGTACTTCTAGCCTTTTTTCAAATATGGATCTCTACATAATGATACAGTTAAATTTTTAACAAATTTTTAAAATTTGTTTAAAAAAGCACCCTTCAAATATTCACTGTTTTTTGTTCTGTCTATAAATTTCTGAAGGGTACTTTTTTTTTTCTATAATGTTGAGCCCTTCAGATACTCACCATCTCCTGTGTTTTTCTCCAAAATGATGAAGGTAAATCTCCTGTATAAAGTTAAGCCCTTTAGATACTCACCATCTCCTGTGTTTTTCTCCAAAGTGATGAAAGTAAATCTTCTATTTAATATTGAGCCCTGTAGGTACTTCTGGCCTTTCTTTCAAATATGGATCTCTACATAATGATACAGTTAAATTTTTAACAAATTTTTAAAATTTGTTTAAAAAAGCACCCTTCAAATATTCACTGTTTTTTGTTCTATCTATAAATTTCTGAAGGGTACTTTTTTTTTTGTATAATGTTGAGCCCTTCAGATACTCACCATCTCCTGTGTTTCTCTGCCAAACGATGATGGTAAATCTCCTGTATAAAGTTAAGACCTTTAGATACTCACCATCTCCTGTGTTTTTCTCCAAAGTGATGAAAGTAAATCTTCTATTTAATATTGAGCCCTGTAGGTACTCCAGGCCTTCTTTTCAAATATGAATCTGTGTTTGTCTCCAAAATTATACAGTTTAATTTTTAACACATTTTTAAAATTTGTTTAAAAAAGCACCCTTCAAATATTCACTGTTTTTTGTTCTGTCTATAAATTTCTGAAGGGTACCTTTTTTTTTGTATAATGTTGAGCCCTTCAGATACTCACTATGTTCTGTGTTCCTCTCCAAAATGATGAAGGTAAATCTCCTGTATAAAGTTAAGCCCTTTAGATACTCACCATCTCCTGTGTTTTTCTCCAAAGGGATGAAAGTAAATCTTCTATTTAATATTGAGCCCTGTAGGTACTTCTGGCCTTCCTTTAAAATATGGATCTCTGCATAATGATACAGTTAAATTTTAAACAAATTTTTAAAATGTGTTTAAAAAAGCACCCTTCGAATATTCACTGTTTTTTGTTCTATCTATAAATTTCTGAAGGGTACTTTTTTTTTTGTATAATGTTGAGCCCTTCAGATACTCACTATCTTCTGTGTTCCTCTCCAAAATGATGAAGGTAAATCTCCTGTATAAAGTTAAGCCGTTTAGATACTCACCATCTCCTGTGTTTTTCTCCAAAGTGATGAAAGTAAATCTTCTATTTAATATTGAGCCCTGTAGGTACTTCAGGCCTTCTTTTCAAATATGAATCTGTGTTTGTCTCCAAAATTATACAGTTAAATTTTTAACACATTTTTAAAATTTGTTTAAAAAAGCACCCTTCAAATATTCACTGTTTTTTTTCTGTCTATAAATTTCTGAAGGGTACTTTTTTTTTTCTACAATGTTGAGCCCTTCAGATACTCACCATCTCCTGTGTTTCTCTGCCAAACGATGACGCTAAAACTCCTGTATAAAGTTAAGACCTTTAGATACTCACCATCTCCTGTGTTTTTCTCCAAAGTGATGAAAGTAAATCTTCTATTTAATATTGAGCCCTGAAGGTACTTCTGGCCTTTCTTTCAAATATGGATCTCTACATAATGATACAGTTAAATTTTTAACAAATTTTTAAAATTTGTTTTAAAAAGCACCCTTCAAATATTCACTGTTTTTTGTTCTATCTATAAATTTCTGAAGGGTACTTTTTTTTTTGTATAATGTTGAGCCCTTCAGATACTCACCATCTCCTGTGTTTTTCTGCCAAACGATGATGGTAAATCTCCTGTATAAAGTTAAGACCTTTAGATACTCACCATCTCCTGTGTTTTTCTCCAAAGTGATGAAAGTAAATCTTCTATTTAATATTGAGCCCTGTAGGTACTTCAGGCCTTCTTTTCAAATATGAATCTGTGTTTGTCTCCAAAATTATACAGTTAAATTTTTAACACATTTTTAAAATTTGTTTAAAAAAGCACCCTTCAAATATTCACTGTTTTTTTTCTGTCTATAAATTTCTGAAGGGTACTTTTTTTTTTCTACAATGTTGAGCCCTTCAGATACTCACCATCTCCTGTGTTTCTCTGCCAAACGATGACGCTAAAACTCCTGTATAAAGTTAAGACCTTTAGATACTCACCATCTCCTGTGTTTTTCTCCAAAGTGATGAAAGTAAATCTTCTATTTAATATTGAGCCCTGAAGGTACTTCTGGCCTTTCTTTCAAATATGGATCTCTACATAATGATACAGTTAAATTTTTAACAAATTTTTAAAATTTGTTTTAAAAAGCACCCTTCAAATATTCACTGTTTTTTGTTCTATCTATAAATTTCTGAAGGGTACTTTTTTTTTTGTATAATGTTGAGCCCTTCAGATACTCACCATCTCCTGTGTTTTTCTGCCAAACGATGATGGTAAATCTCCTGTATAAAGTTAAGACCTTTAGATACTCACCATCTCCTGTGTTTTTCTCCAAAGTGATGAAAGTAAATCTTCTATTTAATATTGAGCCCTGTAGGTACTTCTGGCCTTCCTTTAAAATATGGATCTCTGCATAATGATACAGTTAAATTTTTAACAAATTTTTAAAATGTGTTTAAAAAAGCACCCTTCAAATGTTCACTGTTTTTTGTTCTGTCTATAAATTTCTGAAGGGTACTTTTTTTTTTTGTATACTGTTGAGCCCTTCAGATACTCACTATCTTCTGTGTTCCTCTCCAAAATGATGAAGGTAAATCTCCTGTATAAAGTTAAGCCCTTTAGATACTCACCATCTCCTGTGTTTTTCTCCAAAGTGATGAAAGTAAATCTTCTATTTAATATTGAGCCCTGTAGGTACTCCAGGCCTTCTTTTCAAATATGAATCTGTGTTTGTCTCCAAAATTATACAGTTTAATTTTTAACACATTTTTAAAATTTGTTTAAAAAAGCACCCTTCAAATATTCACTGTTTTTTGTTCTGTCTATATATTTCTGAAGGGTACTTTTTTTTTTTGTATACTGTTGAGCCCTTCAGATACTCACCATCTTCTGTGTTCCTCTCCAAAATGATGAAGGTAAATCTCCTGTATAAAGTTAAGCCGTTTAGATACTCACCATCTCCTGTGTTTTTCTCCAAAGTGATGAAAGTAAATCTTCTATTTAATATTGAGCCCTGTAGGTACTCCAGGCCTTCTTTTCAAATATGAATCTGTGTTTGTCTCCAAAATTATACAGTTAAATTTTTAACACATTTTTAAAATTTGTTTAAAAAAGCACCCTTCAAATATTCACTGTTTTTTTTCTGTCTATAAATTTCTGAAGGGTACTTTTTTTTTTTCTACAATGTTGAGCCCTTCAGATACTCACCATCTCCTGTGTTTCTCTGCCAAACGATGACGGTAAATCTCCTGTATAAAGTTAAGACCTTTAGATACTCACCATCTCCTGTGTTTTACAGTTAAATTTTTAACAAATTTTTAAAATTTGTTTAAAAAAGCACCCTTCAAATATTCACTGTTTTTTGTTCTGTCTATAAATTTCTGAAGGGTACTTTTTTTTTTCTATAATGTTGAGCCCTTCAGATACTCACCATCTCCTGTGTTTTTCTCCAAAATGATGAAGGTAAATCTCCTGTATAAAGTTAAGCCCTTTAGATACTCACCATCTCCTGTGTTTTTCTCCAAAGTGATGAAAGTAAATCTTCTATTTAATATTGAGCCCTGTAGGTACTTCTGGCCTTTCTTTCAAATATGGATCTCTACATAATGATACAGTTAAATTTTTAACAAATTTTTAAAATTTGTTTAAAAAAGCACCCTTCAAATATTCACTGTTTTTTGTTCTATCTATAAATTTCTGAAGGGTACTTTTTTTTTTGTATAATGTTGAGCCCTTCAGATACTCACCATCTCCTGTGTTTCTCTGCCAAACGATGATGGTAAATCTCCTGTATAAAGTTAAGACCTTTAGATACTCACCATCTCCTGTGTTTTTCTCCAAAGTGATGAAAGTAAATCTTCTATTTAATATTGAGCCCTGTAGGTACTTCTGGCCTTCCTTTAAAATATGGATCTCTGCATAATGATACAGTTAAATTTTTAACAAATTTTTAAAATGTGTTTAAAAAAGCACCCTTCAAATATTCACTGTTTTTTGTTCTATCTATAAATTTCTGAAGGGTACTTTTTTTTTTGTATAATGTTGAGCCCTTCAGATACTCACCATCTCCTGTGTTTTGCTCCAAATATATGAAGGTAAATCTCCTGTATAAAGTTAAGCCCTTTAGATACTCACCATCTCCTGTGTTTTTCTCCAAAGTGATGAAAGTAAATCTTCTATTTAATATTGAGCCCTGTAGGTACTTCAGGCCTTCTTTTCAAATATGAATCTGTGTTTGTCTCCAAAATTATACAGTTAAATTTTTAACACATTTTTAAAATTTGTTTAAAAAAGCACCCTTCAAATATTCACTGTTTTTTGTTCTATCTATAAATTTCTGAAGGGTACTTTTTTTTTTGTATAATGTTGAGCCCTTCAGATACTCACCATTTCCTGTGTTTTTCTGCCAAACGATGATGGTAAATCTCCTGTATAAAGTTAAGCCGTTTAGATACTCACCATCTCCTGTGTTTTTCTCCAAAGTGATGAAAGTAAATCTTCTATTTAATATTGAGCCCTGTAGGTACTTCAGGCCTTCTTTTCAAATATGAATCTGTGTTTGTCTCCAAAATTATACAGTTAAATTTTTAACACATTTTTAAAATTTGTTTAAAAAAGCACCCTTCAAATATTCACTGTTTTTTTTCTGTCTATAAATTTCTGAAGGGTACTTTTTTTTTCCTACAATGTTGAGCCCTTCAGATACTCACCATCTCCTGTGTTTCTCTGCCAAACGATGACGCTAAAACTCCTGTATAAAGTTAAGACCTTTAGATACTCACCATCTCCTGTGTTTTTCTCCAAAGTGATGAAAGTAAATCTTCTATTTAATATTGAGCCCTGAAGGTACTTCTGGCCTTTCTTTCAAATATGGATCTCTACATAATGATACAGTTAAAATTTTAACAAATTTTTAAAATTTGTTTTAAAAAGCACCCTTCAAATATTCACTGTTTTTTGTTCTATCTATAAATTTCTGAAGGGTACTTTTTTTTTTGTATAATGTTGAGCCCTTCAGATACTCACCATCTCCTGTGTTTTTCTGCCAAACGATGATGGTAAATCTCCTGTATAAAGTTAAGACCTTTAGATACTCACCATCTCCTGTGTTTTTCTCCAAAGTGATGAAAGTAAATCTTCTATTTAATATTGAGCCCTGTAGGTACTTCTGGCCTTCCTTTAAAATATGGATCTCTGCATAATGATACAGTTAAATTTTTAACAAATTTTTAAAATGTGTTTAAAAAAGCACCCTTCAAATATTCACTGTTTTTTGTTCTGTCTATAAATTTCTGAAGGGTACTTTTTTTTTTTGTATACTGTTGAGCCCTTCAGATACTCACTATCTTCTGTGTTCCTCTCCAAAATGATGAAGGTAAATCTCCTGTATAAAGTTAAGCCCTTTAGATACTCACCATCTCCTGTGTTTTTCTCCAAAGTGATGAAAGTAAATCTTCTATTTAATATTGAGCCCTGTAGGTACTCCAGGCCTTCTTTTCAAATATGAATCTGTGTTTGTCTCCAAAATTATACAGTTTAATTTTTAACACATTTTTAAAATTTGTTTAAAAAAGCACCCTTCAAATATTCACTGTTTTTTGTTCTGTCTATATATTTCTGAAGGGTACTTTTTTTTTTTGTATACTGTTGAGCCCTTCAGATACTCACCATCTTCTGTGTTCCTCTCCAAAATGATGAAGGTAAATCTCCTGTATAAAGTTAAGCCGTTTAGATACTCACCATCTCCTGTGTTTTTCTCCAAAGTGATGAAAGTAAATCTTCTATTTAATATTGAGCCCTGTAGGTACTCCAGGCCTTCTTTTCAAATATGAATCTGTGTTTGTCTCCAAAATTATACAGTTAAATTTTTAACACATTTTTAAAATTTGTTTAAAAAAGCACCCTTCAAATATTCACTGTTTTTTTTCTGTCTATAAATTTCTGAAGGGTACTTTTTTTTTTTCTACAATGTTGAGCCCTTCAGATACTCACCATCTCCTGTGTTTCTCTGCCAAACGATGACGGTAAATCTCCTGTATAAAGTTAAGACCTTTAGATACTCACCATCTCCTGTGTTTTACAGTTAAATTTTTAACAAATTTTTAAAATTTGTTTAAAAAAGCACCCTTCAAATATTCACTGTTTTTTGTTCTATCTATAAATTTCTGAAGGGTACTTTTTTTTTTGTATAATGTTGAGCCCTTCAGATACTCACTATCTCCTGTGTTTTTCTGCCAAACGATGATGGTAAATCTCCTGTATAAAGTTAAGACCTTTAGATACTCACCATCTCCTGTGTTTTTCTCCAAAGTGATGAAATTAAATCTTCTATTTAATATTGAGCCCTGTAGGTACTTCTAGCCTTTTTTCAAATATGGATCTCTACATAATGATACAGTTAAATTTTTAACAAATTTTTAAAATTTGTTTAAAAAAGCACCCTTCAAATATTCACTGTTTTTTGTTCTGTCTATAAATTTCTGAAGGGTACTTTTTTTTTTCTATAATGTTGAGCCCTTCAGATACTCACCATCTCCTGTGTTTTTCTCCAAAATGATGAAGGTAAATCTCCTGTATAAAGTTAAGCCCTTTAGATACTCACCATCTCCTGTGTTTTTCTCCAAAGTGATGAAAGTAAATCTTCTATTTAATATTGAGCCCTGTAGGTACTTCTGGCCTTTCTTTCAAATATGGATCTCTACATAATGATACAGTTAAATTTTTAACAAATTTTTAAAATTTGTTTAAAAAAGCACCCTTCAAATATTCACTGTTTTTTGTTCTATCTATAAATTTCTGAAGGGTACTTTTTTTTTTGTATAATGTTGAGCCCTTCAGATACTCACCATCTCCTGTGTTTCTCTGCCAAACGATGATGGTAAATCTCCTGTATAAAGTTAAGACCTTTAGATACTCACCATCTCCTGTGTTTTTCTCCAAAGTGATGAAAGTAAATCTTCTATTTAATATTGAGCCCTGTAGGTACTTCTGGCCTTCCTTTAAAATATGGATCTCTGCATAATGATACAGTTAAATTTTTAACAAATTTTTAAAATTTGTTTAAAAAAGCACCCTTCAAATATTCACTGTTTTTTTTCTGTCTATAAATTTCTGAAGGGTACTTTTTTTTTTCCTACAATGTTGAGCCCTTCAGATACTCACCATCTCCTGTGTTTCTCTGCCAAAGGATGACGGTAAATCTCCTGTATAAAGTTAAGACCTTTAGATACTCACCATCTCCTGTGTTTTTCTCCAAAGTGATGAAAGTAAATCTTCTATTTAATATTGAGCCCTGCATGTACTTCTGGCCTTTCTTTCAAATATGGATCTCTACATAATGATACAGTTAAATTTTTAACAAATTTTTAAAATTTGTTTAAAAAAGCACCCTTCAAATATTCACTGTTTTTTGTTCTATCTATAAATTTCTGAAGGGTACTTTTTTTTTTGTATAATGTTGAGCCCTTCAGATACTCACCATCTCCTGTGTTTTTCTGCCAAACGATGATGGTAAATCTCCTGTATAAAGTTAAGACCTTTAGATACTCACCATCTCCTGTGTTTTTCTCCAAAGTGATGAAAATAAATCTTCTATTTAATATTGAGCCCTGTAGGTACTTCTGGACTTCCTTTCAAATATGGATCTCTGCATAATGATAGTTAAATTTTTAACAAATTTTTAAAATGTGTTTAAAAAAGCACCCTTCAAATATTCACTGTTTTTTGTTGTATCTATAAATGTCTGAAGGGTACTTTTTTTCTTTCTATAATGTTGAGCCCTTCAGATACTCACCATCTCCTGTGTTTCTCTGCCAAACGATGACGGTAAATCTCCTGTATAAAGTTAAGACCTTTAGATACTCACCATCTCCTGTGTTTTTCTCCAAAGTGATGAAAGTAAATCTTCTATTTAATATTGAGCCCTGTAGGTACTTCTGGCCTTTCTTTCAAATATGGATCTCTACATAATGATACAGTTAAATTTTTAACAAATTTTTAAAATTTGTTTAAAAAAGCACCCTTCAAATATTCACTGTTTTTTGTTCTATCTATAAATTTCTGAAGGGTACTTTTTTTTTTGTATAATGTTGAGCCCTTCAGATACTCACCATCTCCTGTGTTTTGCTCCAAATATATGAAGGTAAATCTCCTGTATAAAGTTAAGCCCTTTAGATACTCACCATCTCCTGTGTTTCTATGCCAAACGATGACGGTAAATCTCCTGTATAAAGTTAAGACCTTTAGATACTCACCATCTCCTGTGTTTTTCTCCAAAGTGATGAAAGTAAATCTTCTATTTAATATTGAGCCCTGTAGGTACTTCTGGACTTCCTTTCAAATATGGATCTCTGCATAATGATAGTTAAATTTTTAACAAATTTTTAAAATGTGTTTAAAAAAGCACCCTTCAAATATTCACTGTTTTTTGTTGTATCTATAAATGTCTGAAGGGTACTTTTTTTCTTTCTACAATGTTGAGCCCTTCAGATACTCACCATCTCCTGTGTTTCTCTGCCAAACGATGACGGTAAATCTCCTGTATAAAGTTAAGACCTTTAGATACTCACCATCTCCTGTGTTTTACAGTTAAATTTTTAACAAATTTTTAAAATTTGTTTAAAAAAGCACCCTTCAAATATTCACTGTTTTTTGTTCTATCTATAAATTTCTGAAGGGTACTTTTTTTTTTGTATAATGTTGAGCCCTTCAGATACTCACTATCTCCTGTGTTTTTCTGCCAAACGATGATGGTAAATCTCCTGTATAAAGTTAAGACCTTTAGATACTCACCATCTCCTGTGTTTTTCTCCAAAGTGATGAAATTAAATCTTCTATTTAATATTGAGCCCTGTAGGTACTTCTAGCCTTTTTTCAAATATGGATCTCTACATAATGATACAGTTAAATTTTTAACAAATTTTTAAAATTTGTTTAAAAAAGCACCCTTCAAATATTCACTGTTTTTTGTTCTGTCTATAAATTTCTGAAGGGTACTTTTTTTTTTCTATAATGTTGAGCCCTTCAGATACTCACCATCTCCTGTGTTTTTCTCCAAAATGATGAAGGTAAATCTCCTGTATAAAGTTAAGCCCTTTAGATACTCACCATCTCCTGTGTTTTTCTCCAAAGTGATGAAAGTAAATCTTCTATTTAATATTGAGCCCTGTAGGTACTTCTGGCCTTTCTTTCAAATATGGATCTCTACATAATGATACAGTTAAATTTTTAACAAATTTTTAAAATTTGTTTAAAAAAGCACCCTTCAAATATTCACTGTTTTTTGTTCTATCTATAAATTTCTGAAGGGTACTTTTTTTTTTGTATAATGTTGAGCCCTTCAGATACTCACCATCTCCTGTGTTTTGCTCCAAATATATGAAGGTAAATCTCCTGTATAAAGTTAAGCCCTTTAGATACTCACCATCTCCTGTGTTTCTATGCCAAACGATGACGGTAAATCTCCTGTATAAAGTTAAGACCTTTAGATACTCACCATCTCCTGTGTTTTTCTCCAAAGTGATGAAAGTAAATCTTCTATTTAATATTGAGCCTTGTAGGTACTTCTGGCCTTCCTTTTAAATATGGATCTCTACATAATGATACAGTTAAATGTTTAACAAATTTTTAAAATGTGTTTAAAAAAGCACCCTTCAAATATTCACTGTTTTTTGTTCTGTCTATAAATTTCTGAAGGGTACTTTTTTTTTTGTATACTGTTGAGCCCTCCAGATACTCACCATCTCCTGTGTTTTTCTCCAAAACGATGAAGGTAAATCTCCTGTATAAAGTTAAGACCTTTAGATACTCACCATCTCCTGTGTTTTTCTCCAAAGTGATGAAAATAAATCTTCTATTTAATATTGAGCACTGTAGGTACTTCTGGCCTTCCTTTAAAATATGGATCTCTACATAATGATACAGTTAAATTTTTAACAAATTTTTAAAATTTGTTTAAAAAAGCACCCTTCAAATATTCACTGTTTTTTGTTCTATCTATAAATTTCTGAAGGGTACTTTTTTTTTTGTATAATGTTGAGCCCTTCAGATACTCACCATCTCCTGTGTTTTTCTGCCAAACGATGACGGTAAATCTCTTGTATAAAGTTAAGACCTTTAGATACTCACCATCTCCTGTGTTTTTCTCCAAAGTGATGAAAGTAAATCTTCTATTTAATATTGAGCCCTGTAGGTACTTCTGGCCTTTCTTTCAAATATGGATCTCTACATAATGATACAGTTAAATTTTTAACAAATTTTTAAAATTTGTTTAAAAAAGCACCCTTCAAATATTCACTGTTTTTTGTTCTATCTATAAATTTCTGAAGGGTACTTTTTTTTTGTATAATGTTGAGCCCTTCAGATACTCACCATCTCCTGTGTTTTGCTCCAAATATATGAAGGTAAATCTCCTGTATAAAGTTAAGCCCTTTAGATACTCACCATCTCCTGTGTTTTTCTCCAAAGTGATGAAAGTAAATCTTCTATTTAATATTGAGCCCTGTAGGTACTTCGGGCCTTCTTTTCAAATATGAATCTGTGTTTGTCTCCAAAATTATACAGTTAAATTTTTAACACATTTTTAAAATTTGTTTTAAAAAGCACCCTTCAAATATTCACTGTTTTTTGTTCTATCTATAAATTTCTGAAGGGTCCTTTTTTTTTTCTATAATGTTGAGCCCTTTAGATACTCACCACCTCCTGTGTTTCTCTGCCAAACGATGACGGTAAATCTCCTGTATAAAGTTAAGACCTTTAGATACTCACCATCTCCTGTGTTTTTCTCCAAAGTGATGAAAGTAAATCTTCTATTTAATATTGAGCCCTATAGGTACTTCTTGCCTTCCTTTTAAATATGGATCTCTTCATAATGATACAGTTAAATGTTTAACAAATTTTTAAAATGTGTTTAAAAAAGCACCCTTCAAATATTCACTGTTTTTTGTTCTGTCTATAAATTTCTGAAGGGTACTTTTTTTTTTGTATAATGTTGAGCCCTTCAGATACTCACCATCTCCTGTGTTTTGCTCCAAATATATGAAGGTAAATCTCCTGTATAAAGTTAAGACCTTTAGATACTCACCATCTCCTGTGATTTTCTCCAAAGTGATGAAATTAAATCTTCTATTTAATATTGAGCCCTGTAGGTACTCCAGGCCTTCTTTTCAAATATGAATCTGTGTTTGTCTCCAAAATTATACAGTTTAATTTTTAACACATTTTTAAAATTTGTTTAAAAAAGCACCCTTCAAATATTCACTGTTTTTTGTTCTGTCTATAAATTTCTGAAGGGTACTTTTTTTTTTTGTATAATGTTGAGCCCTTCAGATACTCACCATCTCCTGTGTTTTAATGCGAAACGATGACGGTAAATCTCCTGTATAAAGTTAAGACCTTTAGATACTCACCATCTCCTGCGTTTTTCTCCAAAGTGATGAAAGTAAATCTTCTATTTAATATTGAGCCCTGTAGGTAGTCCAGGCCTTCTTTTCAAATATGAATTTGTGTTTGTCTCCAAAATTATACAGTTAAATTTTTAACACATTTTTAAAATTTGTTTAAAAAAGCACCCTTCAAATATTCACTCTTTTTTTTCTGTCTATAAATTTCTGAAGGGTACTTTTTTTTTTTCTACAATGTTGAGCCCTTCAGATACTCACCATCTCCTGTGTTTCTCTGCCAAATGATGACGGTAAATCTCCTGTATAAAGTTAAGACCTTTAGATACTCACCATCTCCTGTGTTTTTCTCCAAAGTGATGAAAGTAAATCTTCTATTTAATATTGAGCCCTGTAGGTACTTCTGGCCTTTCTTTCAAATATGGATCTCTACATAATGATACAGTTAAATTTTTAACAAATTTTTAAAATTTGTTTAAAAAAGCACCCTTCAAATATTCACTGTTTTTTGTTCTATCTATAAATTTCTGAAGGGTACTTTTTTTTTGTATAATGTTGAGCCCTTCAGATACTCACCATCTCCTGTGTTTTGCTCCAAATATATGAAGGTAAATCTCCTGTATAAAGTTAAGCCCTTTAGATACTCACCATCTCCTGTGTTTTTCTCCAAAGTGATGAAAGTAAATCTTCTATTTAATATTGAGCCCTGTAGGTACTTCAGGCCTTCTTTTCAAATATGAATCTGTGTTTGTCTCCAAAATTATACAGTTAAATTTTTAACACATTTTTAAAATTTGTTTAAAAAAGCACCCTTCAAATATTCACTGTTTTTTGTTCTATCTATAAATTTCTGAAGGGTCCTTTTTTTTTTCTATAATGTTGAGCCCTTTAGATACTCACCACCTCCTGTGTTTCTCTGCCAAACGATGACGGTAAATCTCCTGTATAAAGTTAAGACCTTTAGATACTCACCATCTCCTGTGTTTTTCTCCAAAGTGATGAAATTAAATCTTCTATTTAATATTGAGCCCTGTAGATACTTCTAGCCTTTTTTCAAATATGGATCTCTACATAATGATACAGTTAAATTTTTAACAAATTTTTAAAATTTGTTTAAAAAAGCACCCTTCAAATATTCACTGTTTTTTGTTCTATCTATAAATTTCTGAAGGGTACTTTTTTTTTTGTATAATGTTGAGCCCTTCAGATACTCACTATCTCCTGTGTTTTTCTGCCAAACGATGATGGTAAATCTCCTGTATAAAGTTAAGACCTTTAGATACTCACCATCTCCTGTGTTTTTCTCCAAAGTGATGAAAATAAATCTTCTATTTAATATTGAGCCCTGTAGGTACTTCTGGACTTCCTTTCAAATATGGATCTCTGCATAATGATACAGTTAAATTTTTAACAAATTTTTAAAATGTGTTTAAAAAAGCACCCTTCAAATATTCACTGTTTTTTGTTGTATCTATAAATGTCTGAAGGGTACTTTTTTTCTTTCTATAATGTTGAGCCCTTCAGATACTCACCATCTCCTGTGTTTCTCTGCCAAACGATGACGGTAAATCTCCTGTATAAAGTTAAGACCTTTAGATACTCACCATCTCCTGTGTTTTTCTCCAAAGTGATGAAAGTAAATCTTCTATTTAATATTGAGCCCTGTAGGTACTTCTGGCCTTTCTTTCAAATATGGATCTCTACATAATGATACAGTTAAATTTTTAACAAATTTTTAAAATTTGTTTAAAAAAGCACCCTTCAAATATTCACTGTTTTTTGTTCTATCTATAAATTTCTGAAGGGTACTTTTTTTTTTGTATAATGTTGAGCCCTTCAGATACTCACCATCTCCTGTGTTTTGCTCCAAATATATGAAGGTAAATCTCCTGTATAAAGTTAAGCCCTTTAGATACTCACCATCTCCTGTGTTTCTATGCCAAACGATGACGGTAAATCTCCTGTATAAAGTTAAGACCTTTAGATACTCACCATCTCCTGTGTTTTTCTCCAAAGTGATGAAAGTAAATCTTCTATTTAATATTGAGCCTTGTAGGTACTTCTGGCCTTCCTTTTAAATATGGATCTCTACATAATGATACAGTTAAATGTTTAACAAATTTTTAAAATGTGTTTAAAAAAGCACCCTTCAAATATTCACTGTTTTTTGTTCTGTCTATAAATTTCTGAAGGGTACTTTTTTTTTTTGTATACTGTTGAGCCCTTCAGATACTCACCATCTCCTGTGTTTTTCTCCAAAACGATGAAGGTAAATCTCCTGTATAAAGTTAAGACCTTTAGATACTCACCATCTCCTGTGTTTTTCTCCAAAGTGATGAAAGTAAATCTTCTATTTAATATTGAGCACTGTAGGTACTTCTGGCCTTCCTTTAAAATATGGATCTCTACATAATGGTACAGTTAAATTTTTAACAAATTTTTAAAATTTGTTTAAAAAAGCACCCTTCAAATATTCACTGTTTTTTGTTCTATCTATAAATTTCTGAAGGGTACTTTTTTTTTTTGTATAATGTTGAGCCCTTCAGATACTCACCATCTCCTGTGTTTTTCTGCCAAACGATGACGGTAAATCTCCTGTATAAAGTTAAGACCTTTAGATACTCACCATCTCCTGTGTTTTTCTCCAAAGTGATGAAAGTAAATCTTCTATTTAATATTGAGCCCTGTAGGTACTTCTGGCCTTCCTTTCAAATATGAATCTCTACATAATGATACAGTTAAATGTTTAACAAATTTTTAAAATGTGTTTAAAAAAGCACCCTTCAAATATTCACTGTTTTTTGTTCTGTCTATAAATTTCTGAAGGGTACTTTTTTTTTTTGTATACTGTTGAGCCCTTCAGATACTCACCATCTCCTGTGTTTTGCTCCAAAATGATGAAGGTAAATCTCCTGTATAAAGTTAAGACCTTTAGATACTCACCATCTCCTGTATTTTTCTCCAAAGTGATGAAAGTAAATCTTCTATTTAATATTGAGCCCTGTAGGTACTCCAGGCCTTCTTTTCAAATATGAATCTGTGTTTGTCTCCAAAATTATACAGTTTAATTTTTAACACATTTTTAAAATTTGTTTAAAAAAGCACCCTTCAAATATTCACTGTTTTTTGTTGTATCTATAAATTTCTGAAGGGTACTTTTTTTTTTGTATAATGTTGAGCCCTTCAGATACTCACCATCTCGTGTGTTTCTCTGCCAAACGATGACGGTAAATCTCCTGTATAAAGTTAAGACCTTTAGATACTCACCATCTCCTGTGTTTTTCTCCAAAGTGATGAAAGTAAATCTTCTATTTAATATTGAGCCCTGTAGGTACTTCTGGCCTTCCTTTTAAATATGGATCTCTACATAATGATACAGTTAAATGTTTAACAAATTTTTAAAATGTGTTTAAAAATCACCCTTCAAATATTCACTGTTTTTTGTTCTGTCTATAAATTTCTGAAGGGTACTTTTTTTTTTTGTATACTGTTGAGCCCTTCAGATACTCACCATCTCCTGTGTTTTTCTCCAAAACGATGAAGGTAAATCTCCTGTATAAAGTTAAGACCTTTAGATACTCACCATCTCCTGTGTTTTTCTCCAAAGTGATGAAAGTAAATCTATTTAATATTGAGCCCTGTAGGTACTTCTGGCCTTCCCTTCAAATATGGATCTCTACATAATGATACAGTTAAATTTTTAACAAATTTTTAAAATTTGTTTAAAAAAGCACCCTTCAAATATTCACTGTTTTTTGTTCTATCTATAAATTTCTGAAGGGTACTTTTTTTTTTGTATAATGTTGAGCCCTTCAGATACTCACCATCTCCTGTGTTTTTCTGCCAAACGATGACGGTAAATCTCCTGTATAAAGTTAAGACCTTTAGATACTCACCATCTCCTGTGTTTTTCTCCAAAGTGATGAAAGTAAATCTTCTATTTAATATTGAGCCCTGTAGGTACTTCTGGCCTTCCTTTAAAATATGGATCTCTGCATAATGATACAGTTAAATTTTTAACAAATTTTAAAAATGTGTTTAAAAAAGCACCCTTCAAATATTCACTGTTTTTTGTTCTATCTATAAATTTCTGAAGAGTACTTTTTTTTTTGTATAATGTTGAGCCCTTCAGATACTCACTATCTCCTGTGTTTTTCTGCCAAACGATGATGGTAAATCTCCTGTATAAAGTTAAGACCTTTAGATACTCACCATCTCATGTGTTTTTCTCCAAAGTGATGAAAATAAATCTTCTATTTAATATTGAGCCCTGTAGGTACTTCTGGACTTCCTTTCAAATATGGATCTCTGCATAATGATACAGTTAAATTTTTAACAAATTTTTAAAATGTGTTTAAAAAAGCACCCTTCAAATATTCACTGTTTTTTGTTCTATCTATAAATTTCTGAAGGGTACTTTTTTTTTTGTACAATGTTGAGCCCTTCAGATACTCACTATCTTCTGTGTTCCTCTCCAAAATGATGAAGGTAAATCTCCTGTATAAAGTTAAGCCCTTTAGATACTCACCATCTCCTGTGTTTTTCTCCAAAGTGATGAAAGTAAATCTTCTATTTAATATTGAGCCCTGTAGGTACTTCTGGCCTTCCTTTCAAATATGAATCTCTACATAATGATACAGTTAAATGTTTAACAAATTTTTAAAATGTGTTTAAAAAAGCACCCTTCAAAAATTCACTGTTTTTTGTTCTGTCTATAAATTTCTGAAGGGTACTTTTTTTTTTTGTATACTGTTGAGCCCTTCAGATACTCACCATCTCCTGTGTTTTGCTCCAAAATGATGAAGGTAAATCTCCTGTATAAAGTTAAGACCTTTAGATACTCACCATCTCCTGTGTTTTTCTCCAAAGTGATGAAAGTAAATCTTCTATTTAATATTGAGCCCTGTAGGTACTCCAGGCCTTCTTTTCAAATATGAATCTGTGTTTGTCTCCAAAATTATACAGTTAAATTTTTAACACATTTTTAAAATTTGTTTAAAAAAGCACCCTTCAAATATTCACTGTTTTTTGTTCTATCTATAAATTTCTGAAGGGTACTTTTTTTTTTTCTATAATGTTGAGCCCTTTAGATACTCACCATCTCCTGTGTTTCTCTGCCAAACGATGACGGTAAATCTCCTGTATAAAGTTAAGACCTTTAGATACTCACCATCTCCTGTGTTTTTCTCCAAAGTGATGAAAGTAAATCTTCTATTTAATATTGAGCCCTGTAGGTACTTCTGGGCTTCCTTTAAAATATGGATCTCTGCATAATGATACAGTTAAATTTTTAACAAATTTTTAAAATGTGTTTAAAAAAGCACCCTTCAAATATTCACTGTTTTTTGTTCTATCTATAAATTTCTGAAGGGTACTTTTTTTTTTGTATAATGTTGAGCCCTTCAGATACTCACTATCTTCTGTGTTCCTCTCCAAAATGATGAAGGTAAATCTCCTGTATAAAGTTAAGCCCTTTAGATACTCACCATCTCCTGTGTTTTTCTCCAAAGTGATGAAAGTAAATCTTCTATTTAATATTGAGCCCTGTAGGTACTTCTGGCCTTCCTTTCAAATATGAATCTCTACATAATGATACAGTTAAATGTTTAACAAATTTTTAAAATGTGTTTAAAAAAGCACCCTTCAAATATTCACTGTTTTTTGTTCTGTCTATAAATTTCTGAAGGGTACTTTTTTTTTTTGTATACTGTTGAGCCCTTCAGATACTCACCATCTCCTGTGTTTTGCTCCAAAATGATGAAGGTAAATCTCCTGTATAAAGTTAAGACCTTTAGATACTCACCATCTCCTGTATTTTTCTCCAAAGTGATGAAAGTAAATCTTCTATTTAATATTGAGCCCTGTAGGTACTCCAGGCCTTCTTTTCAAATATGAATCTGTGTTTGTCTCCAAAATTATACAGTTAAATTTTTAACACATTTTTAAAATTTGTTTAAAAAAGCACCCTTCAAATATTCACTGTTTTTTGTTCTATCTATAAATTTCTGAAGGGTACTTTTTTTTTTTCTATAATGTTGAGCCCTTTAGATACTCACCATCTCCTGTGTTTCTCTGCCAAACGATGACGGTAAATCTCCTGTATAAAGTTAAGACCTTTAGATACTCACCATCTCCTGTGTTTTTCTCCAAAGTGATGAAAGTAAATCTTCTATTTAATATTGAGCCCTGTAGGTACTTCTGGGCTTCCTTTAAAATATGGATCTCTGCATAATGATACAGTTAAATTTTTAACAAATTTTTAAAATGTGTTTAAAAAAGCACCCTTCAAATATTCACTGTTTTTTGTTCTATCTATAAATTTCTGAAGGGTACTTTTTTTTTTGTATAATGTTGAGCCCTTCAGATACTCACTATCTTCTGTGTTCCTCTCCAAAATGATGAAGGTAAATCTCCTGTATAAAGTTAAGCCCTTTAGATACTCACCATCTCCTGTGTTTTTCTCCAAAGTGATGAAAGTAAATCTTCTATTTAATATTGAGCCCTGTAGGTACTTCTGGCCTTCCTTTCAAATATGAATCTCTACATAATGATACAGTTAAATGTTTAACAAATTTTTAAAATGTGTTTAAAAAAGCACCCTTCAAATATTCACTGTTTTTTGTTCTGTCTATAAATTTCTGAAGGGTACTTTTTTTTTTTGTATACTGTTGAGCCCTTCAGATACTCACCATCTCCTGTGTTTTGCTCCAAAATGATGAAGGTAAATCTCCTGTATAAAGTTAAGACCTTTAGATACTCACCATCTCCTGTATTTTTCTCCAAAGTGATGAAAGTAAATCTTCTATTTAATATTGAGCCCTGTAGGTACTCCAGGCCTTCTTTTCAAATATGAATCTGTGTTTGTCTCCAAAATTATACAGTTTAATTTTTAACACATTTTTAAAATTTGTTTAAAAAAGCACCCTTCAAATATTCACTGTTTTTTGTTGTATCTATAAATTTCTGAAGGGTACTTTTTTTTTTGTATAATGTTGAGCCCTTCAGATACTCACCATCTCGTGTGTTTCTCTGCCAAACGATGACGGTAAATCTCCTGTATAAAGTTAAGACCTTTAGATACTCACCATCTCCTGTGTTTTTCTCCAAAGTGATGAAAGTAAATCTTCTATTTAATATTGAGCCCTGTAGGTACTTCTGGCCTTCCTTTTAAATATGGATCTCTACATAATGATACAGTTAAATGTTTAACAAATTTTTAAAATGTGTTTAAAAATCACCCTTCAAATATTCACTGTTTTTTGTTCTGTCTATAAATTTCTGAAGGGTACTTTTTTTTTTTGTATACTGTTGAGCCCTTCAGATACTCACCATCTCCTGTGTTTTTCTCCAAAACGATGAAGGTAAATCTCCTGTATAAAGTTAAGACCTTTAGATACTCACCATCTCCTGTGTTTTTCTCCAAAGTGATGAAAGTAAATCTATTTAATATTGAGCCCTGTAGGTACTTCTGGCCTTCCCTTCAAATATGGATCTCTACATAATGATACAGTTAAATTTTTAACAAATTTTTAAAATTTGTTTAAAAAAGCACCCTTCAAATATTCACTGTTTTTTGTTCTATCTATAAATTTCTGAAGGGTACTTTTTTTTTTGTATAATGTTGAGCCCTTCAGATACTCACCATCTCCTGTGTTTTTCTGCCAAACGATGACGGTAAATCTCCTGTATAAAGTTAAGACCTTTAGATACTCACCATCTCCTGTGTTTTTCTCCAAAGTGATGAAAGTAAATCTTCTATTTAATATTGAGCCCTGTAGGTACTTCTGGCCTTCCTTTAAAATATGGATCTCTGCATAATGATACAGTTAAATTTTTAACAAATTTTAAAAATGTGTTTAAAAAAGCACCCTTCAAATATTCACTGTTTTTTGTTCTATCTATAAATTTCTGAAGAGTACTTTTTTTTTTGTATAATGTTGAGCCCTTCAGATACTCACTATCTCCTGTGTTTTTCTGCCAAACGATGATGGTAAATCTCCTGTATAAAGTTAAGACCTTTAGATACTCACCATCTCATGTGTTTTTCTCCAAAGTGATGAAAATAAATCTTCTATTTAATATTGAGCCCTGTAGGTACTTCTGGACTTCCTTTCAAATATGGATCTCTGCATAATGATACAGTTAAATTTTTAACAAATTTTTAAAATGTGTTTAAAAAAGCACCCTTCAAATATTCACTGATTTTTGTTCTATCTATAAATTTCTGAAGGGTACTTTTTTTTTTGTACAATGTTGAGCCCTTCAGATACTCACTATCTTCTGTGTTCCTCTCCAAAATGATGAAGGTAAATCTCCTGTATAAAGTTAAGCCCTTTAGATACTCACCATCTCCTGTGTTTTTCTCCAAAGTGATGAAAGTAAATCTTCTATTTAATATTGAGCCCTGTAGGTACTTCTGGCCTTCCTTTCAAATATGAATCTCTACATAATGATACAGTTAAATGTTTAACAAATTTTTAAAATGTGTTTAAAAAAGCACCCTTCAAAAATTCACTGTTTTTTGTTCTGTCTATAAATTTCTGAAGGGTACTTTTTTTTTTGTATACTGTTGAGCCCTTCAGATACTCACCATCTCCTGTGTTTTGCTCCAAAATGATGAAGGTAAATCTCCTGTATAAAGTTAAGACCTTTAGATACTCACCATCTCCTGTGTTTTTCTCCAAAGTGATGAAAGTAAATCTTCTATTTAATATTGAGCCCTGTAGGTACTCCAGGCCTTCTTTTCAAATATGAATCTGTGTTTGTCTCCAAAATTATACAGTTAAATTTTTAACACATTTTTAAAATTTGTTTAAAAAAGCACCCTTCAAATATTCACTGTTTTTTGTTCTATCTATAAATTTCTGAAGGGTACTTTTTTTTTTCTATAATGTTGAGCCCTTTAGATACTCACCATCTCCTGTGTTTCTCTGCCAAACGATGACGGTAAATCTCCTGTATAAAGTTAAGACCTTTAGATACTCACCATCTCCTGTGTTTTTCTCCAAAGTGATGAAAGTAAATCTTCTATTTAATATTGAGCCCTGTAGGTACTTCTGGGCTTCCTTTAAAATATGGATCTCTGCATAATGATACAGTTAAATTTTTAACAAATTTTTAAAATGTGTTTAAAAAAGCACCCTTCAAATATTCACTGTTTTTTGTTCTATCTATAAATTTCTGAAGGGTACTTTTTTTTTTGTATAATGTTGAGCCCTTCAGATACTCACTATCTTCTGTGTTCCTCTCCAAAATGATGAAGGTAAATATCCTGTATAAAGTTAAGCCCTTTAGATACTCACCATCTCCTGTGTTTTTCTCCAAAGTGATGAAAGTAAATCTTCTATTTAATATTGAGCCCTGTAGGTACTTCTGGCCTTCCTTTCAAATATGAATCTCTACATAATGATACAGTTAAATGTTTAACAAATTTTTAAAATGTGTTTAAAAAAGCACCCTTCAAATATTCACTGTTTTTTGTTCTGTCTATAAATTTCTGAAGGGTACTTTTTTTTTTTGTATACTGTTGAGCCCTTCAGATACTCACCATCTCCTGTGTTTTGCTCCAAAATGATGAAGGTAAATCTCCTGTATAAAGTTAAGACCTTTAGATACTCACCATCTCCTGTATTTTTCTCCAAAGTGATGAAAGTAAATCTTCTATTTAATATTGAGCCCTGTAGGTACTCCAGGCCTTCTTTTCAAATATGAATCTGTGTTTGTCTCCAAAATTATACAGTTTAATTTTTAACACATTTTTAAAATTTGTTTAAAAAAGCACCCTTCAAATATTCACTGTTTTTTGTTGTATCTATAAATTTCTGAAGGGTACTTTTTTTTTTGTATAATGTTGAGCCCTTCAGATACTCACCATCTCGTGTGTTTCTCTGCCAAACGATGACGGTAAATCTCCTGTATAAAGTTAAGACCTTTAGATACTCACCATCTCCTGTGTTTTTCTCCAAAGTGATGAAAGTAAATCTTCTATTTAATATTGAGCCCTGTAGGTACTTCTGGCCTTCCTTTTAAATATGGATCTCTACATAATGATACAGTTAAATGTTTAACAAATTTTTAAAATGTGTTTAAAAATCACCCTTCAAATATTCACTGTTTTTTGTTCTGTCTATAAATTTCTGAAGGGTACTTTTTTTTTTTGTATACTGTTGAGCCCTTCAGATACTCACCATCTCCTGTGTTTTTCTCCAAAACGATGAAGGTAAATCTCCTGTATAAAGTTAAGACCTTTAGATACTCACCATCTCCTGTGTTTTTCTCCAAAGTGATGAAAGTAAATCTATTTAATATTGAGCCCTGTAGGTACTTCTGGCCTTCCCTTCAAATATGGATCTCTACATAATGATACAGTTAAATTTTTAACAAATTTTTAAAATTTGTTTAAAAAAGCACCCTTCAAATATTCACTGTTTTTTGTTCTATCTATAAATTTCTGAAGGGTACTTTTTTTTTTGTATAATGTTGAGCCCTTCAGATACTCACCATCTCCTGTGTTTTTCTCCAAAGTGATGAAAGTAAATCTTCTATTTAATATTGAGCCCTGTAGGTACTTCTGGCCTTCCTTTAAAATATGGATCTCTGCATAATGATACAGTTAAATTTTTAACAAATTTTAAAAATGTGTTTAAAAAAGCACCCTTCAAATATTCACTGTTTTTTGTTCTATCTATAAATTTCTGAAGAGTACTTTTTTTTTTGTATAATGTTGAGCCCTTCAGATACTCACTATCTCCTGTGTTTTTCTGCCAAACGATGATGGTAAATCTCCTGTATAAAGTTAAGACCTTTAGATACTCACCATCTCATGTGTTTTTCTCCAAAGTGATGAAAATAAATCTTCTATTTAATATTGAGCCCTGTAGGTACTTCTGGACTTCCTTTCAAATATGGATCTCTGCATAATGATACAGTTAAATTTTTAACAAATTTTTAAAATGTGTTTTAAAAAGCACCCTTCAAATATTCACTGTTTTTTGTTGTATCTATAAATGTCTGAAGGGTACTTTTTTTCTTTCTATAATGTTGAGCCCTTCAGATACTCACCATCTCCTGTGTTGCTCTGCCAAACGATGACGGTAAATCTCTTGTATAAAGTTAAGACCTTTAGATACTCACCATCTCCTGTGTTTTTCTCCAAAGTGATGAAAGTAAATCTTCTATTTAATATTGATCCCTGTAGGTACTTCTGGCCTTCCTTTTAAATATGGATCTCTACATAATGATACAGTTAAATGTTTAACAAATTTTTAAAATGTGTTTAAAAAAGCACCCTTCAAATATTCACTGTTTTTTGTTCTGTCTATAAATTTCTGAAGGGTACTTTTTTTTTTTGTATACTGTTGAGCCCTTCAGATACTCACCATCTCCTGTGTTTTTCTCCAAAACGATGAAGGTAAATCTCCTGTATAAAGTTAAGACCTTTAGATACTCACCATCTCCTGTGTTTTTCTCCAAAGTGATGAAAGTAAATCTTCTATTTAATATTGAGCCCTGTAGGTACTTCTGGCCTTCCCTTCAAATATGGATCTCTACATAATGATACAGTTAAATTTTTAACACATTTTTAAAATTTGTTTAAAAAAGCACCCTTCAAATATTCACTGTTTTTTGTTCTATCTATAAATTTCTGAAGGGTACTTTTTTTTTTGTATAATGTTGAGCCCTTCAGATACTCACCATCTCCTGTGTTTTTCTGCCAAACGATGACGGTAAATCTCCTGTATAAAGTTAAGACCTTTAGATACTCACCATCTCCTGTGTTTTTCTCCAAAGTGATGAAAGTAAATCTTCTATTTAATATTGAGCCCTGTAGGTACTTCTGGCCTTCCTTTAAAATATGGATCTCTGCATAATGATACAGTTAAATTTTTAACAAATTTTTAAAATGTGTTTAAAAAAGCACCCTTCAAATATTCACTGTTTTTTGTTCTATCTATAAATTTCTGAAGGGTACTTTTTTTTTTGTACAATGTTGAGCCCTTCAGATACTCACTATCTTCTGTGTTCTTCTCCAAAATGATGAAGGTAAATCTCCTGTATAAAGTTAAGCCCTTTAGATACTCACCATCTCCTGTGTTTTTCTCCAAAGTGATGAAAGTAAATCTTCTATTTAATATTGAGCCCTGTAGGTACTTCTGGCCTTCCTTTCAAATATGAATCTCTACATAATGATACAGTTAAATGTTTAACAAATTTTAAAAATGTGTTTAAAAAAGCACCCTTCAAATATTCACTGTTTTTTGTTCTGTCTATAAATTTCTGAAGGGTACTTTTTTTTTTTGTATACTGTTGAGCCCTTCAGATACTCACCATCTCCTGTGTTTTGCTCCAAAATGATGAAGGTAAATCTCCTGTATAAAGTTAAGACCTTTAGATACTCACCATCTCCTGTGTTTTTCTCCAAAGTGATGAAAGTAAATCTTCTATTTAATATTGAGCCCTGTAGGTACTCCAGGCCTTCTTTTCAAATATGAATCTGTGTTTGTCTCCAAAATTATACAGTTTAATTTTTAACACATTTTTAAAATTTGTTTAAAAACGCACCCTTCAAATATTCACTCTTTTTTGTTGTATCTATAAATTTCTGAAGGGTACTTTTTTTTTTGTATAATGTTGAGCCCTTCAGATACTCACCATCTCGTGTGTTTCTCTGCCAAACGATGACGGTAAATCTCCTGTATAAAGTTAAGACCTTTAGATACTCACCATCTCCTGTGTTTTTCTCCAAAGTGATGAAAGTAAATCTTCTATTTAATATTGAGCCCTGTAGGTACTTCTGGCCTTCCTTTTAAATATGGATCTCTACATTATGATACAGTTAAATGTTTAACAAATTTTTAAAATGTGTTTAAAAATCACCCTTCAAATATTCACTGTTTTTTGTTCTGTCTATAAATTTCTGAAGGGTAATTTTTTTTTTTGTATACTGTTGAGCCCTTCAGATACTCACCATCTCCTGTGTTTTTCTCCAAAACGATGAAGGTAAATCTCCTGTATAAAGTTAAGACCTTTAGATACTCACCATCTCCTGTGTTTTTCTCCAAAGTGATGAAAGTAAATCTTCTATTTAATATTGAGCCCTGTAGGTACTTCTGGCCTTCCCTTCAAATATGGATCTCTACATAATGATACAGTTAAATTTTTAACAAATTTTTAAAATTTGTTTAAAAAAGCACCCTTCAAATATTCACTGTTTTTTGTTCTATCTATAAATTTCTGAAGGATACTTTTTTTTTTGTACAATGTTGAGCCCTTCAGATACTCACTATCTTCTGTGTTCTTCTCCAAAATGATGAAGGTAAATCTCCTGTATAAAGTTAAGCCCTTTAGATACTCACCATCTCCTGTGTTTTTCTCCAAAGTGATGAAAGTAAATCTTCTATTTAATATTGAGCCCTGTAGGTACTTCTGGCCTTCCTTTCAAATATGAATCTCTACATAATGATACAGTTAAATGTTTAACAAATTTTAAAAATGTGTTTAAAAAAGCACCCTTCAAATATTCACTGGTTTTTGTTCTGTCTATAAATTTCTGAAGGGTACTTTTTTTTTTGTATACTGTTGAGCCCTTCAGATACTCACCATCTCCTGTGTTTTGCTCCAAAATGATGAAGGTAAATCTCCTGTATAAAGTTAAGACCTTTAGATACTCACCATCTCCTGTGTTTTTCTCCAAAGTGATGAAAGTAAATCTTCTATTTAATATTGAGCCCTGTAGGTACTCCAGGCCTTCTTTTCAAATATGAATCTGTGTTTGTCTCCAAAATTATACAGTTTAATTTTTAACACATTTTTAAAATTTGTTTAAAAAAGCACCCTTCAAATATTCACTCTTTTTTGTTGTATCTATAAATTTCTGAAGGGTACTTTTTTTTTTGTATAATGTTGAGCCCTTCAGATACTCACCATCTCGTGTGTTTCTCTGCCAAACGATGACGGTAAATCTCCTGTATAAAGTTAAGACCTTTAGATACTCACCATCTCCTGTGTTTTTCTCCAAAGTGATGAAAGTAAATCTTCTATTTAATATTGAGCCCTGTAGGTACTTCTGGCCTTCCTTTTAAATATGGATCTCTACATAATGATACAGTTAAATGTTTAACAAATTTTTAAAATGTGTTTAAAAAATCACCCTTCAAATATTCACTGTTTTTTGTTCTGTCTATAAATTTCTGAAGGGTACTTTTTTTTTTTGTATACTGTTGAGCCCTTCAGATACTCACCATCTCCTGTGTTTTTCTCCAAAACGATGAAGGTAAATCTCCTGTATAAAGTTAAGACCTTTAGATACTCACCATCTCCTGTGTTTTTCTCCAAAGTGATGAAAGTAAATCTTCTATTTAATATTGAGCCCTGTAGGTACTTCTGGCCTTCCCTTCAAATATGGATCTCTACATAATGATACAGTTAAATTTTTAACAAATTTTTAAAATTTGTTTAAAAAAGCACCCTTCAAATATTCACTGTTTTTTGTTCTATCTATAAATTTCTGAAGGGTACTTTTTTTTTTGTATAATGTTGAGCCCTTCAGATACTCACCATCTCCTGTGTTTTTCTGCCAAACGATGACGGTAAATCTCCTGTATAAAGTTAAGACCTTTAGATACTCACCATCTCCTGTGTTTTTCTCCAAAGTGATGAAAGTAAATCTTCTATTTAATATTGAGCCCTGTAGGTACTTCTGGCCTTCCTTTAAAATATGGATCTCTGCATGATACAGTTAAATTTTTAACAAATTTTAAAAATGTGTTTAAAAAAGCACCCTTCAAATATTCACTGTTTTTTGTTCTATCTATAAATTTCTGAAGGGTACTTTTTTTTTTGTACAATGTTGAGCCCTTCAGATACTCACTATCTTCTGTGTTCCTCTCCAAAATGATGAAGGTAAATCTCCTGTATAAAGTTAAGCCCTTTAGATACTCACCATCTCCTGTGTTTTTCTCCAAAGTGATGAAAGTAAATCTATTTAATATTGAGCCCTGTAGGTACTTCTGGCCTTCCTTTCAAATATGAATCTCTACATAATGATACAGTTAAATGTTTAACAAATTTTTAAAATGTGTTTAAAAAAGCACCCTTCAAATATTCACTGTTTTTTGTTCTGTCTATAAATTTCTGAAGGGTACTTTTTTTTTTTGTATACTGTTGAGCCCTTCAGATACTCACCATCTCCTGTGTTTTGCTCCAAAATGATGAAGGTAAATCTCCTGTATAAAGTTAAGACCTTTAGATACTCACCATCTCCTGTGTTTTTCTCCAAAGTGATGAAAGTAAATCTTCTATTTAATATTGAGCCCTGTAGGTACTCCAGGCCTTCTTTTCAAATATGAATCTGTGTTTGTCTCCAAAATTATACAGTTTAATTTTTAACACATTTTTAAAATTTGTTTAAAAAAGCACCCTTCAAATATTCACTGTTTTTTGTTGTATCTATAAATTTCTGAAGGGTACTTTTTTTTTTGTATAATGTTGAGCCCTTCAGATACTCACCATCTCGTGTGTTTCTCTGCCAAACGATGACGGTAAATCTCCTGTATAAAGTTAAGACCTTTAGATACTCACCATCTCCTGTGTTTTTCTCCAAAGTGATGAAAGTAAATCTTCTATTTAATATTGAGCCCTGTAGGTACTTCTGGCCTTCCTTTTAAATATGGATCTCTACATAATGATACAGTTAAATGTTTAACAAATTTTTAAAATGTGTTTAAAAATCACCCTTCAAATATTCACTGTTTTTTGTTCTGTCTATAAATTTCTGAAGGGTACTTTTTTTTTTTTGTATACTGTTGAGCCCTTCAGATACTCACCATCTCCTGTGTTTTTCTCCAAAACGATGAAGGTAAATCTCCTGTATAAAGTTAAGACCTTTAGATACTCACCATCTCCTGTGTTTTTCTCCAAAGTGATGAAAGTAAATCTATTTAATATTGAGCCCTGTAGGTACTTCTGGCCTTCCCTTCAAATATGGATCTCTACATAATGATACAGTTAAATTTTTAACAAATTTTTAAAATTTGTTTAAAAAAGCACCCTTCAAATATTCACTGTTTTTTGTTCTATCTATAAATTTCTGAAGGGTACTTTTTTTTTTGTATAATGTTGAGCCCTTCAGATACTCACCATCTCCTGTGTTTTTCTGCCAAACGATGACGGTAAATCTCCTGTATAAAGTTAAGACCTTTAGATACTCACCATCTCCTGTGTTTTTCTCCAAAGTGATGAAAGTAAATCTTCTATTTAATATTGAGCCCTGTAGGTACTTCTGGCCTTCCTTTAAAATATGGATCTCTGCATAATGATACAGTTAAATTTTTAACAAATTTTAAAAATGTGTTTAAAAAAGCACCCTTCAAATATTCACTGTTTTTTGTTCTATCTATAAATTTCGGAAGAGTCCTTTTTTTTTTGTATAATGTTGAGCCCTTCAGATACTCACTATCTCCTGTGTTTTTCTGCCAAACGATGATGGTAAATCTCCTGTATAAAGTTAAGACCTTTAGATACTCACCATCTCATGTGTTTTTCTCCAAAGTGATGAAAATAAATCTTCTATTTAATATTGAGCCCTGTAGGTACTTCTGGACTTCCTTTCAAATATGGATCTCTGCATAATGATACAGTTAAATTTTTAACAAATTTTTAAAATGTGTTTTAAAAAGCACCCTTCAAATATTCACTGTTTTTTGTTGTATCTATAAATGTCTGAAGGGTACTTTTTTTCTTTCTATAATGTTGAGCCCTTCAGATACTCACCATCTCCTGTGTTGCTCTGCCAAACGATGATGGTAAATCTCCTGTATAAAGTTAAGACCTTTAGATACTCACCATCTCCTGTGTTTTTCTCCAAAGTGATGAAAGTAAATCTTCTATTTAATATTGAGCCCTGTAGGTACTTCTGGCCTTCCTTTTAAATATGGATCTCTACATAATGATACAGTTAAATGTTTAACAAATTTTTAAAATGTGTTTAAAAAAGCACCCTTCAAATATTCACTGTTTTTTGTTCTGTCTATAAATTTCTGAAGGGTACTTTTTTTTTTTGTATACTGTTGAGCCCTTCAGATACTCACCATCTCCTGTGTTTTTCTCCAAAACGATGAAGGTAAATCTCCTGTATAAAGTTAAGACCTTTAGATACTCACCATCTCCTGTGTTTTTCTCCAAAGTGATGAAAGTAAATCTTCTATTTAATATTGAGCCCTGTAGGTACTTCTGGCCTTCCCTTCAAATATGGATCTCTACATAATGATACAGTTAAATTTTTAACACATTTTTAAAATTTGTTTAAAAAAGCACCCTTCAAATATTCACTGTTTTTTGTTCTATCTATAAATTTCTGAAGGGTACTTTTTTTTTTGTATAATGTTGAGCCCTTCAGATACTCACCATCTCCTGTGTTTTTCTGCCAAACGATGACGGTAAATCTCCTGTATAAAGTTAAGACCTTTAGATACTCACCATCTCCTGTGTTTTTCTCCAAAGTGATGAAAGTAAATCTTCTATTTAATATTGAGCCCTGTAGGTACTTCTGGCCTTCCTTTAAAATATGGATCTCTGCATAATGATACAGTTAAATTTTTAACAAATTTTTAAAATGTGTTTAAAAAAGCACCCTTCAAATATTCACTGTTTTTTGTTCTATCTATAAATTTCTGAAGGGTACTTTTTTTTTTGTACAATGTTGAGCCCTTCAGATACTCACTATCTTCTGTGTTCTTCTCCAAAATGATGAAGGTAAATCTCCTGTATAAAGTTAAGCCCTTTAGATACTCACCATCTCCTGTGTTTTTCTCCAAAGTGATGAAAGTAAATCTTCTATTTAATATTGAGCCCTGTAGGTACTTCTGGCCTTCCTTTCAAATATGAATCTCTACATAATGATACAGTTAAATGTTTAACAAATTTTAAAAATGTGTTTAAAAAAGCACCCTTCAAATATTCACTGTTTTTTGTTCTGTCTATAAATTTCTGAACGGTACTTTTTTTTTTTGTATACTGTTGAGCCCTTCAGATACTCACCATCTCCTGTGTTTTGCTCCAAAATGATGAAGGTAAATCTCCTGTATAAAGTTAAGACCTTTAGATACTCACCATCTCCTGTGTTTTTCTCCAAAGTGATGAAAGTAAATCTTCTATTTAATATTGAGCCCTGTAGGTACTCCAGGCCTTCTTTTCAAATATGAATCTGTGTTTGTCTCCAAAATTATACAGTTTAATTTTTAACACATTTTTAAAATTTGTTTAAAAAAGCACCCTTCAAATATTCACTCTTTTTTGTTGTATCTATAAATTTCTGAAGGGTACTTTTTTTTTTGTATAATGTTGAGCCCTTCAGATACTCACCATCTCGTGTGTTTCTCTGCCAAACGATGACGGTAAATCTCCTGTATAAAGTTAAGACCTTTAGATACTCACCATCTCCTGTGTTTTTCTCCAAAGTGATGAAAGTAAATCTTCTATTTAATATTGAGCCCTGTAGGTACTTCTGGCCTTCCTTTTAAATATGGATCTCTACATTATGATACAGTTAAATGTTTAACAAATTTTTAAAATGTGTTTAAAAATCACCCTTCAAATATTCACTGTTTTTTGTTCTGTCTATAAATTTCTGAAGGGTAATTTTTTTTTTTGTATACTGTTGAGCCCTTCAGATACTCACCATCTCCTGTGTTTTTCTCCAAAACGATGAAGGTAAATCTCCTGTATAAAGTTAAGACCTTTAGATACTCACCATCTCCTGTGTTTTTCTCCAAAGTGATGAAAGTAAATCTTCTATTTAATATTGAGCCCTGTAGGTACTTCTGGCCTTCCCTTCAAATATGGATCTCTACATAATGATACAGTTAAATTTTTAACAAATTTTTAAAATTTGTTTAAAAAAGCACCCTTCAAATATTCACTGTTTTTTGTTCTATCTAAAAATTTCTGAAGGGTACTTTTTTTTTTGTATAATGTTGAGCCCTTCAGATACTCACCATCTCCTGTGTTTTTCTGCCAAACGATGACGGTAAATCTCCTGTATAAAGTTAAGACCTTTAGATACTCACCATCTCCTGTGTTTTTCTCCAAAGTGATGAAAGTAAATCTTCTATTTAATATTGAGCCCTGTAGGTACTTCTGGCCTTCCTTTAAAATATGGATCTCTGCATAATGATACAGTTAAATTTTTAACAAATTTTAAAAATGTGTTTAAAAAAGCACCCTTCAAATATTCACTGTTTTTTGTTCTATCTATAAATTTCTGAAGGGTACTTTTTTTTTTGTACAATGTTGAGCCCTTCAGATACTCACTATCTTCTGTGTTCCTCTCCAAAATGATGAAGGTAAATCTCCTGTATAAAGTTAAGCCCTTTAGATACTCACCATCTCCTGTGTTTTTCTCCAAAGTGATGAAAGTAAATCTATTTAATATTGAGCCCTGTAGGTACTTCTGGCCTTCCTTTCAAATATGAATCTCTACATAATGATACAGTTAAATGTTTAACAAATTTTTAAAATGTGTTTAAAAATCACCCTTCAAATATTCACTGTTTTTTGTTCTGTCTATAAATTTCTGAAGGGTAATTTTTTTTTGTATACTGTTGAGCCCTTCAGATACTCACCATCTCCTGTGTTTTTCTCCAAAACGATGAAGGTAAATCTCCTGTATAAAGTTAAGACCTTTAGATACTCACCATCTCCTGTGTTTTTCTCCAAAGTGATGAAAGTAAATCTTCTATTTAATATTGAGCCCTGTAGGTACTTCTGGCCTTCCCTTCAAATATGGATCTCTACATAATGATACAGTTAAATTTTTAACAAATTTTTAAAATTTGTTTAAAAAAGCACCCTTCAAATATTCACTGTTTTTTGTTCTATCTATAAATTTCTGAAGGGTACTTTTTTTTTTGTATAATGTTGAGCCCTTCAGATACTCACCATCTCCTGTGTTTTTCTGCCAAACGATGACGGTAAATCTCCTGTATAAAGTTAAGACCTTTAGATACTCACCATCTCCTGTGTTTTTCTCCAAAGTGATGAAAGTAAATCTTCTATTTAATATTGAGCCCTGTAGGTACTTCTGGCCTTCCTTTAAAATATGGATCTCTGCATAATGATACAGTTAAATTTTTAACAAATTTTAAAAATGTGTTTAAAAAAGCACCCTTCAAATATTCACTGTTTTTTGTTCTATCTATAAATTTCTGAAGGGTACTTTTTTTTTTGTACAATGTTGAGCCCTTCAGATACTCACTATCTTCTGTGTTCCTCTCCAAAATGATGAAGGTAAATCTCCTGTATAAAGTTAAGCCCTTTAGATACTCACCATCTCCTGTGTTTTTCTCCAAAGTGATGAAAGTAAATCTATTTAATATTGAGCCCTGTAGGTACTTCTGGCCTTCCTTTCAAATATGAATCTCTACATAATGATACAGTTAAATGTTTAACAAATTTTTAAAATGTGTTTAAAAAAGCACCCTTCAAATATTCACTGTTTTTTGTTCTGTCTATAAATTTCTGAAGGGTACTTTTTTTTTTTGTATACTGTTGAGCCCTTCAGATACTCACCATCTCCTGTGTTTTGCTCCAAAATGATGAAGGTAAATCTCCTGTATAAAGTTAAGACCTTTAGATACTCACCATCTCCTGTGTTTTTCTCCAAAGTGATGAAAGTAAATCTTCTATTTAATATTGAGCCCTGTAGGTACTCCAGGCCTTCTTTTCAAATATGAATCTGTGTTTGTCTCCAAAATTATACAGTTTAATTTTTAACACATGTTTAAAATTTGTTTAAAAAAGCACCCTTCAAATATTCACTGTTTTTTGTTGTATCTATAAATTTCTGAAGGGTACTTTTTTTTTTGTATACTGTTGAGCCCTTCAGATACTCACCATCTCCTGTATTTTTCTCCAAAACGATGAAGGTAAATCTCCTGTATAAAGTTAAGACCTTTAGATAATCACCATCTCCTGTGTTTTTCTCCAAAGTGATGAAAGTAAATCTTCTATTTAATATTGAGCCCTGTAGGTACTTCTGGCCTTCCCTTCAAATATGGATCTCTACATAATGATACAGTTAAATTTTTAACAAATTTTTAAAATTTGTTTAAAAAAGCACCCTTCAAATATTCACTGTTTTTTGTTCTATCTATAAATTTCTGAAGGGTACTTTTTTTTTTGTATAATGTTGAGCCCTTCAGATACTCACCATCTCCTGTGTTTTTCTGCCAAACGATGACGGTAAATCTCCTGTATAAAGTTAAGACCTTTAGATACTCACCATCTCCTGTGTTTTTCTCCAAAGTGATGAAAGTAAATCTTCTATTTAATATTGAGCCCTGTAGGTACTTCTGGCCTTCCTTTAAAATATGGATCTCTGCATAATGATACAGTTAAATTTTTAACAAATTTTAAAAATGTGTTTAAAAAAGCACCCTTCAAATATTCACTGTTTTTTGTTCTATCTATAAATTTCTGAAGGGTACTTTTTTTTTTGTACAATGTTGAGCCCTTCAGATACTCACTATCTTCTGTGTTCCTCTCCAAAATGATGAAGGTAAATCTCCTGTATAAAGTTAAGCCCTTTAGATACTCACCATCTCCTGTGTTTTTCTCCAAAGTGATGAAAGTAAATCTTCTATTTAATATTGAGCCCTGTAGGTACTTCTGGCCTTCCCTTCAAATATGGATCTCTACATAATGATACAGTTAAATTTTTAACAAATTTTTAAAATTTGTTTAAAAAAGCACCCTTCAAATATTCACTGTTTTTTGTTCTATCTATAAATTTCTGAAGGGTACTTTTTTTTTTGTATAATGTTGAGCCCTTCAGATACTCACCATCTCCTGTGTTTTTCTGCCAAACGATGACGGTAAATCTCCTGTATAAAGTTAAGACCTTTAGATACTCACCATCTCCTGTGTTTTTCTCCAAAGTGATGAAAGTAAATCTTCTATTTAATATTGAGCCCTGTAGGTACTTCTGGCCTTCCTTTAAAATATGGATCTCTGCATAATGATACAGTTAAATTTTTAACAAATTTTAAAAATGTGTTTAAAAAAGCACCCTTCAAATATTCACTGTTTTTTGTTCTATCTATAAATTTCTGAAGGGTACTTTTTTTTTTGTACAATGTTGAGCCCTTCAGATACTCACTATCTTCTGTGTTCCTCTCCAAAATGATGAAGGTAAATCTCCTGTATAAAGTTAAGCCCTTTAGATACTCACCATCTCCTGTGTTTTTCTCCAAAGTGATGAAAGTAAATCTATTTAATATTGAGCCCTGTAGGTACTTCTGGCCTTCCTTTCAAATATGAATCTCTACATAATGATACAGTTAAATGTTTAACAAATTTTTAAAATGTGTTTAAAAAAGCACCCTTCAAATATTCACTGTTTTTTGTTCTGTCTATAAATTTCTGAAGGGTACTTTTTTTTTTTGTATACTGTTGAGCCCTTCAGATACTCACCATCTCCTGTGTTTTGCTCCAAAATGATGAAGGTAAATCTCCTGTATAAAGTTAAGACCTTTAGATACTCACCATCTCCTGTGTTTTTCTCCAAAGTGATGAAAGTAAATCTTCTATTTAATATTGAGCCCTGTAGGTACTCCAGGCCTTCTTTTCAAATATGAATCTGTGTTTGTCTCCAAAATTATACAGTTTAATTTTTAACACATGTTTAAAATTTGTTTAAAAAAGCACCCTTCAAATATTCACTGTTTTTTGTTGTATCTATAAATTTCTGAAGGGTACTTTTTTTTTTGTATAATGTTGAGCCCTTCAGATACTCACCATCTCGTGTGTTTCTCTGCCAAACGATGACGGTAAATCTCCTGTATAAAGTTAAGACCTTTAGATACTCACCATCTCCTGTGTTTTTCTCCAAAGTGATGAAAGTAAATCTTCTATTTAATATTGAGCCCTGTAGGTACTTCTGGCCTTCCTTTCAAATATGGATCTCTACATAATGATACAGTTAAATGTTTAACAAATTTTTAAAATGTGTTTAAAAAAGCACCCTTCAAATATTCACTGTTTTTTGTTCTGTCTATAAATTTCTGAAGGGTACTTTTTTTTTTTGTATACTGTTGAGCCCTTCAGATACTCACCATCTCCTGTGTTTTTCTCCAAAACGATGAAGGTAAATCTCCTGTATAAAGTTAAGACCTTTAGATACTCACCATCTCCTGTGTTTTTCTCCAAAGTGATGAAAGTAAATCTTCTATTTAATATTGAGCCCTGTAGGTACTTCTGGCCTTCCTTTCAAATATGGATCTCTACATAATGATACAGTTAAATGTTTAACAAATTTTTAAAATGTGTTTAAAAAAGCACCCTTCAAATATTCACTGTTTTTTGTTCTGTCTATAAATTTCTGAAGGGTACTTTTTTTTTTTGTATACTGTTGAGCCCTTCAGATACTCACCATCTCCTGTGTTTTTCTCCAAAACGATGAAGGCAAATCTCCTGTATAAAGTTAAGACCTTTAGATACTCACCATCTCCTGTGTTTTTCTCCAAAGTGATGAAAGTAAATCTTCTATTTAATATTGAGCCCTGTAGGTACTTCTGGCCTTCCTTTAAAATATGGATCTCTACATAATGATACAGTTAAATTTTTAACAAATTTTTAAAATTTGTTTAAAAAATCACCCTTCAAATATTCACTGTTTTTTGTTCTGTCTATAAATTTCTGAAGGGTACTTTTTTTTTTTGTATACTGTTGAGCCTTTCAGATACTCACCATCTCCTGTGTTTTTCTGCCAAACGATGACGGTAAATCTCCTGTATAAAGTTAAGACCTTTAGATACTCACCATCTCCTGTGTTTTTCTCCAAAGTGATGAAAGTAAATCTTCTATTTAATATTGAGCCCTGTAGGTACTTCTGGCCTTCCTTTAAAATATGGATCTCTGCATAATGATACAGTTAAATTTTTAACAAATTTTTAAAATGTGTTTAAAAAAGCACCCTTCAAATATTCACTGTTTTTTGTTCTATCTATAAATTTCTGAAGGGTACTTTTTTTTTTGTACAATGTTGAGCCCTTCAGATACTCACTATCTTCTGTGTTCTTCTCCAAAATGATGAAGGTAAATCTCCTGTATAAAGTTAAGCCCTTTAGATACTCACCATCTCCTGTGTTTTTCTCCAAAGTGATGAAAGTAAATCTTCTATTTAATATTGAGCCCTGTAGGTACTTCTGGCCTTCCTTTCAAATATGAATCTCTACATAATGATACAGTTAAATGTTTAACAAATTTTAAAAATGTGTTTAAAAAAGCACCCTTCAAATATTCACTGTTTTTTGTTCTGTCTATAAATTTCTGAAGGGTACTTTTTTTTTTTGTATACTGTTGAGCCCTTCAGATACTCACCATCTCCTGTGTTTTGCTCCAAAATGATGAAGGTAAATCTCCTGTATAAAGTTAAGACCTTTAGATACTCACCATCTCCTGTGTTTTTCTCCAAAGTGATGAAAGTAAATCTTCTATTTAATATTGAGCCCTGTAGGTACTTCTGGCCTTCCTTTTAAATATGGATCTCTACATTATGATACAGTTAAATGTTTAACAAATTTTTAAAATGTGTTTAAAAATCACCCTTCAAATATTCACTGTTTTTTGTTCTGTCTATAAATTTCTGAAGGGTACTTTTTTTTTTTGTATACTGTTGAGCCCTTCAGATACTCACCATCTCCTGTGTTTTTCTCCAAAACGATGAAGGTAAATCTCCTGTATAAAGTTAAGACCTTTAGATACTCACCATCTCCTGTGTTTTTCTCCAAAGTGATGAAAGTAAATCTTCTATTTAATATTGAGCCCTGTAGGTACTTCTGGCCTTCCCTTCAAATATGGATCTCTACATAATGATACAGTTAAATTTTTAACAAATTTTTAAAATTTGTTTAAAAAAGCACCCTTCAAATATTCACTGTTTTTTGTTCTATCTATAAATTTCTGAAGGGTACTTTTTTTTTTGTACAATGTTGAGCCCTTCAGATACTCACTATCTTCTTTGTTCTTCTCCAAAATGATGAAGGTAAATCTCCTGTATAAAGTTAAGCCCTTTAGATACTCACCATCTCCTGTGTTTTTCTCCAAAGTGATGAAAGTAAATCTTCTATTTAATATTGAGCCCTGTAGGTACTTCTGGCCTTCCTTTCAAATATGAATCTCTACATAATGATACAGTTAAATGTTTAACAAATTTTAAAAATGTGTTTAAAAAAGCACCCTTCAAATATTCACTGTTTTTTGTTCTGTCTATATATTTCTGAAGGGTACTTTTTTTTTTTGTATACTGTTGAGCCCTTCAGATACTCACCATCTCCTGTGTTTTGCTCCAAAATGATGAAGGTAAATCTCCTGTATAAAGTTAAGACCTTTAGATACTCACCATCTCCTGTGTTTTTCTCCAAAGTGATGAAAGTAAATCTTCTATTTAATATTGAGCCCTGTAGGTACTTCTGGCCTTCCTTTCAAATATGGATCTCTACATAATGATACAGTTAAATGTTTAACAAATTTTTAAAATGTGTTTAAAAAAGCACCCTTCAAATATTCACTGTTTTTTGTTCTGTCTATAAATTTCTGAAGGGTACTTTTTTTTTTTGTATACTGTTGAGCCCTTCAGATACTCACCATCTCCTGTGTTTTTCTCCAAAACGATGAAGGCAAATCTCCTGTATAAAGTTAAGACCTTTAGATACTCACCATCTCCTGTGTTTTTCTCCAAAGTGATGAAAGTAAATCTTCTATTTAATATTGAGCCCTGTAGGTACTTCTGGCCTTCCTTTAAAATATGGATCTCTACATAATGATACAGTTAAATTTTTAACAAATTTTTAAAATTTGTTTAAAAAATCACCCTTCAAATATTCACTGTTTTTTGTTCTGTCTATAAATTTCTGAAGGGTACTTTTTTTTTTTGTATACTGTTGAGCCCTTCAGATACTCACCATCTCCTGTGTTTTTCTGCCAAACGATGACGGTAAATCTCCTGTATAAAGTTAAGACCTTTAGATACTCACCATCTCCTGTGTTTTTCTCCAAAGTGATGAAAGTAAATCTTCTATTTAATATTGAGCCCTGTAGGTACTTCTGGCCTTACTTTAAAATATGGATCTCTGCATAATGATACAGTTAAATTTTTAACAAATTTTTAAAATGTGTTTAAAAAAGCACCCTTCAAATATTCACTGTTTTTTGTTCTATCTATAAATTTCTGAAGGGTACTTTTTTTTTTGTACAATGTTGAGCCCTTCAGATACTCACTATCTTCTGTGTTCTTCTCCAAAATGATGAAGGTAAATCTCCTGTATAAAGTTAAGCCCTTTAGATACTCACCATCTCCTGTGTTTTTCTCCAAAGTGATGAAAGTAAATCTTCTATTTAATATTGAGCCCTGTAGGTACTTCTGGCCTTCCTTTCAAATATGAATCTCTACATAATGATACAGTTAAATGTTTAACAAATTTTAAAAATGTGTTTAAAAAAGCACCCTTCAAATATTCACTGTTTTTTGTTCTGTCTATAAATTTCTGAAGGGTACTTTTTTTTTTTGTATACTGTTGAGCCCTTCAGATACTCACCATCTCCTGTGTTTTGCTCCAAAATGATGAAGGTAAATCTCCTGTATAAAGTTAAGACCTTTAGATACTCACCATCTCCTGTGTTTTTCTCCAAAGTGATGAAAGTAAATCTTCTATTTAATATTGAGCCCTGTAGGTACTCCAGGCCTTCTTTTCAAATATGAATCTGTGTTTGTCTCCAAAATTATACAGTTTAATTTTTAACACATTTTTAAAATTTGTTTAAAAAAGCACCCTTCAAATATTCACTGTTTTTTTTCTGTCTATAAATTTCTGAAGGGTACTTTTTTTTTTTCTACAATGTTGAGCCCTTCAGATACTCACCATCTCCTGTGTTTCTCTGCCAAACGATGACGGTAAATCTCCTGTATAAAGTTAAGACCTTTAGATACTCACCATCTCCTGTGTTTTTCTCCAAAGTGATGAAAGTAAATCTTCTATTTAATATTGAGCCCTGTAGGTACTTCTGGCCTTCCTTTAAAATATGGATCTCTGCATAATGATACAGTTAAATTTTTAACAAATTTTTAAAATTTGTTTTAAAAAGCACCCTTCAAATATTCACTGTTTTTTGTTCTATCTATAAATTTCTGAAGGGTACTTTTTTTTTTGTATAATGTTGAGCCCTTCAGATACTCACCATCTCCTGTGTTTTTCTGCCAAACGATGATGGTAAATCTCCTGTATAAAGTTAAGACCTTTAGATACTCACCATCTCCTGTGTTTTTCTCCAAAGTGATGAAAGTAAATCTTCTATTTAATATTGAGCCCTGTAGGTACTTCTGGCCTTCCTTTAAAATATGGATCTCTGCATAATGATACAGTTAAATTTTTAACAAATTTTTAAAATGTGTTTAACAAAGCACCCTTCAAATATTCACTGTTTTTTGTTCTGTCTATAAATTTCTGAAGGGTACTTTTTTTTTTGTATACTGTTGAGCCCTTCAGATACTCACCATCTCCTGTGTTTTGCTCCAAATATATGAAGGTAAATCTCCTGTATAAAGTTAAGACCTTTAGATACTCACCATCTCCTGTGTTTTTCTCCAAAGTGATGAAATTAAATCTTCTATTTAATATTGAGCCCTGTTGGTACTTCTAGCCTTTTTTCAAATATGGATCTCTACATAATGATACAGTTAAATTTTTAACAAATTTTTAAAATTTGTTTAAAAAAGCACCCTTCAAATATTCACTGTTTTTTGTTCTATCTATAAATTTCTGAAGGGTACTTTTTTTTTTTTGTATAATGTTGAGCCCTTCAGATACTCACTATCTCCTGTGTTTTTCTGCCAAACGATGATGGTAAATCTGTATAAAGTTAAGACCTTTAGATACTCACCATCTCCTGTGTTTTTCTCCAAAGTGATGAAATTAAATCTTCTATTTAATATTGAGCCCTGTAGGTACTTCTAGCCTTTTTTCAAATATGGATCTCTACATAATGATACAGTTAAATTTTTAACAAATTTTTAAAATTTGTTTAAAAAAGCACCCTTCAAATATTCACTGTTTTTTGTTCTATCTATAAATTTCTGAAGGGAATTTTTTTTTTTGTATAATGTTGAGCCCTTCAGATACTCACTATCTCCTGTGTTTTTATGCCAAACGATGATGGTAAATCTCCTGTATAAAGTTAAGACCTTTAGATACTCACCATCTCCTGTGTTTTTCTCCAAAGTGATGAAAATAAATCTTCTATTTAATATTGAGCCCTGTAGGTACTTCTGGACTTCCTTTCAAATATGGATCTCTGCATAATGATACAGTTAAATTTTTAACAAATTTTTAAAATGTGTTTAAAAAGCACCCTTCAAATATTCACTGTTTTTTGTTGTATCTATAAATGTCTGAAGGGTACTTTTTTTTTTGTATAATGTTGAGCCCTTCAGATACTCACTATCTTCTGTGTTCCTCTCCAAAATGATGAAGGTAAATCTCCTGTATAAAGTTAAGCCCTTTAGATACTCACCATCTCCTGTGTTTTTCTCCAAAGTGATGAAAGTAAATCTTCTATTTAATATTGAGCCCTGTAGGTACTCCAGGCCTTCTTCTCAAATATGAATCTGTGTTTGTCTCCAAAATTATACAGTTAAATTTTTAACACATTTTTTAAATTTGTTTAAAAAAGCACCCTTCAAATATTCACTGTTTTTTGTTCTGTCTATAAATTTCTGAAGGGTACTTTTTTTTTTTCTATAATGTTGAGCCCTTCAGATACTCACCATCTCCTGTGTTTTTCTCCAAAATGATGAAGGTAAATCTCCTGTATAAAGTTAAGCCCTTTAGATACTCACCATCTCCTGTGTTTTTCTCCAAAGTGATGAAAGTAAATCTTCTATTTAATATTGAGCCCTGTAGGTACTTCTGGCCTTCCTTTAAAATATGGATCTCTGCATAATGATACAGTTAAATTTTAAACAAATTTTTAAAATGTGTTTAAAAAAGCACCCTTCAAATATTCACTGTTTTTTGTTATATCTATAAATTTCTGAAGGGTACTTTTTTTTTTGTATAATGTTGAGCCCTTCAGATACTCACTATCTTCTGTGTTCCTCTCCAAAATGATGAAGGTAAATCTCCTGTATAAAGTTAAGCCGTTTAGATACTCACCATCTCCTGTGTTTTTCTCCAAAGTGATGAAAGTAAATCTTCTATTTAATATTGAGCCCTGTAGGTACTTCAGGCCTTCTTTTCAAATATGAATCTGTGTTTGTCTCCAAAATTATACAGTTAAATTTTTAACACATTTTTAAAATTTGTTTAAAAAAGCACCCTTCAAATATTCAGTTTTTTTTCTGTCTATAAATTTCTGAAGGGTACTTTTTTTTTTTCTATAATGTTGAGCCTTTCAGATACTCACCATCTCCTGTGTTTTTCTGCCAAACGATGATGGTAAATCTCCTGTATAAAGTTAAGACCTTTAGATACTCACCATCTCCTGTGTTTTTCTCCAAAGTGATGAAAGTAAATCTTCTATTTAATATTGAGCCCTGTAGGTACTTCTGGCCTTCCTTTAAAATATGGATCTCTGCATAATGATACAGTTAAATTTTTAACAAATTTTTAAAATGTGTTTAAAAAAGCACCCTTCAAATATTCACTGTTTTTTGTTCTGTCTATAAATTTCTGAAGGGTACTTTTTTTTTTTGTATACTGTTGAGCCCTTCAGATACTCACCATCTCCTGTGTTTTGCTCCAAATATATGAATGTAAATCTCCTGTATAAAGTTAAGCCATTTAGATACTCACCATCTCCTGTGTTTTTCTCCAAAGTGATGAAAGTAAATCTTCTATTTAATATTGAGCCCTGTAGGTACTTCAGGCCTTCTTTTCAAATATGAATCTGTGTTTGTCTCCAAAATTATACAGTTAAATTTTTAACACATTTTTAAATTTTTTTTAAAAAAGCACCCTTCAAATATTCACTGTTTTTTGTTCTGTCTATAAATTTCTGAAGGGTACTTTTTTTTTTTGTATAATGTTGAGCCCTTCAGATACTCACCATCTCCTGTGTTTTAATGTGAAACGATGACGGTAAATCTCCTGTATAAAGTTAAGACCTTTAGATACTCACCATCTCCTGTGTTTTTCTCCAAAGTGATGAAAGTAAATCTTCTATTTAATATTGAGCCCTGTAGGTACTTCTGGCCTTCCTTTCAAATATGAATCTCTACATAATGATACAGGTAAATGTTTAACAAATTTTTAAAATGTGTTTAAAAAAGCACCCTTCAAATATTCACTGTTTTTTGTTCTGTCTATAAATTTCTGAAGGGTACTTTTTTTTTTTGTATACTGTTGAGCCCTTCAGATACTCACCATCTCCTGTGTTTTGCTCCAAAATGATGAAGGTAAATCTCCTGTATAAAGTTAAGACCTTTAGATACTCACCATCTCCTGTGTTTTTCTCCAAAGTGATGAAAGTAAATCTTCTATTTAATATTGAGCCCTGTAGGTACTTCTGGCCTTCTTTTAAAATATGGATCTCTGCATAATGATACAGTTAAATTTTAAACAAATTTTTAAAATGTGTTTAAAAAAGCACCCTTCAAATATTCACTGTTTTTTGTTCTATCTATAAATTTCTGAAGGGTACTTTTTTTTTTGTATAATGTTGAGCCCTTCAGATACTCACTATCTTCTGTGTTCCTCTCCAAAATGATGAAGGTAAATCTCCTGTATAAAGTTAAGCCGTTTAGATACTCACCATCTCCTGTGTTTTTCTCCAAAGTGATGAAAGTAAATCTTCTATTTAATATTGAGCCCTGTAGGTACTTCAGGCCTTCTTTTCAAATATGAATCTGTGTTTGTCTCCAAAATTATACAGTTAAATTTTTAACACATTTTTAAAATTTGTTTAAAAAAGCACCCTTCAAATATTCACTGTTTTTTTTCTGTCTATAAATTTCTGAAGGGTACTTTTTTTTTTTCTACAATGTTGAGCCCTTCAGATACTCACCATCTCCTGTGTTTCTCTGCCAAACGATGACGGTAAATCTCCTGTATAAAGTTAAGACCTTTAGATACTCACCATCTCCTGTGTTTTTCTCCAAAGTGATGAAAGTAAATCTTCTATTTAATATTGAGCCCTGTAGGTACTTCTGGCCTTTCTTTCAAATATGGATCTCTACATTATGATACAGTTAAATTTTTAACAAATTTTTAAAATTTGTTTTAAAAAGCACCCTTCAAATATTCACTGTTTTTTGTTCTATCTATAAATTTCTGAAGGGTACTTTTTTTTTTGTATAATGTTGAGCCCTTCAGATACTCACCATCTCCTGTGTTTTTCTGCCAAACGATGATGGTAAATCTCCTGTATAAAGTTAAGACCTTTAGATACTCACCATCTCCTGTGTTTTTCTCCAAAGTGATGAAAGTAAATCTTCTATTTAATATTGAGCCCTGTAGGTACTTCTGGCCTTCCTTTAAAATATGGATCTCTGCATAATGATACAGTTAAATTTTTAACAAATTTTTAAAATGTGTTTAACAAAGCACCCTTCAAATATTCACTGTTTTTTGTTCTGTCTATAAATTTCTGAAGGGTACTTTTTTTTTTTGTATACTGTTGAGCCCTTCAGATACTCACCATCTCCTGTGTTTTGCTCCAAATATATGAAGGTAAATCTCCTGTATAAAGTTAAGACCTTTAGATACTCACCATCTCCTGTGTTTTTCTCCAAAGTGATGAAATTAAATCTTCTATTTAATATTGAGCCCTGTAGGTACTCCAGGCCTTCTTTTCAAATATGAATCTGTGTTTGTCTCCAAAATTATACAGTTTAATTTTTAACACATTTTTAAAATTTGTTTAAAAAAGCACCCTTCAAATATTCACTCTTTTTTGTTGTATCTATAAATTTCTGAAGGGTACTTTTTTTGTTGTATAATGTTGAGCCCTTCAGATACTCACCATCTCGTGTGTTTTTCTGCCAAACGATGATGGTAAATCTCCTGTATAAAGTTAAGCCCTTTAGATACTCACCATCTCCTGTGTTTTTCTCCAAAGTGATGAAAGTAAATCTTCTATTTAATATTGAGCCCTGTAGGTACTTCTGGCCTTCCTTTCAAATATGAATCTCTACATAATGATACAGTTAAATGTTTAACAAATTTTAAAAATGTGTTTAAAAAAGCACCCTTCAAATATTCACTGTTTTTTGTTCTGTCTATAAATTTCTGAAGGGTACTTTTTTTTTTTGTATACTGTTGAGCCCTTCAGATACTCACCATCTCCTGTGTTTTGCTCCAAAATGATGAAGGTAAATCTCCTGTATAAAGTTAAGACCTTTAGATACTCACCATCTCCTGTGTTTTTCTCCAAAGTGATGAAAGTAAATCTTCTATTTAATATTGAGCCCTGTAGGTACTTCTGGCCTTCCTTTTAAATATGGATCTCTACATTATGATACAGTTAAATGTTTAACAAATTTTTAAAATGTGTTTAAAAATCACCCTTCAAATATTCACTGTTTTTTGTTCTGTCTATAAATTTCTGAAGGGTACTTTTTTTTTTTGTATACTGTTGAGCCCTTCAGATACTCACCATCTCCTGTGTTTTTCTCCAAAACGATGAAGGTAAATCTCCTGTATAAAGTTAAGACCTTTAGATACTCACCATCTCCTGTGTTTTTCTCCAAAGTGATGAAAGTAAATCTTCTATTTAATATTGAGCCCTGTAGGTACTTCTGGCCTTCCCTTCAAATATGGATCTCTACATAATGATACAGTTAAATTTTTAACAAATTTTTAAAATTTGTTTAAAAAAGCACCCTTCAAATATTCACTGTTTTTTGTTCTATCTATAAATTTCTGAAGGGTACTTTTTTTTTTGTACAATGTTGAGCCCTTCAGATACTCACTATCTTCTTTGTTCTTCTCCAAAATGATGAAGGTAAATCTCCTGTATAAAGTTAAGCCCTTTAGATACTCACCATCTCCTGTGTTTTTCTCCAAAGTGATGAAAGTAAATCTTCTATTTAATATTGAGCCCTGTAGGTACTTCTGGCCTTCCTTTCAAATATGAATCTCTACATAATGATACAGTTAAATGTTTAACAAATTTTAAAAATGTGTTTAAAAAAGCACCCTTCAAATATTCACTGTTTTTTGTTCTGTCTATATATTTCTGAAGGGTACTTTTTTTTTTTGTATACTGTTGAGCCCTTCAGATACTCACCATCTCCTGTGTTTTGCTCCAAAATGATGAAGGTAAATCTCCTGTATAAAGTTAAGACCTTTAGATACTCACCATCTCCTGTGTTTTTCTCCAAAGTGATGAAAGTAAATCTTCTATTTAATATTGAGCCCTGTAGGTACTTCTGGCCTTCCTTTCAAATATGGATCTCTACATAATGATACAGTTAAATGTTTAACAAATTTTTAAAATGTGTTTAAAAAAGCACCCTTCAAATATTCACTGTTTTTTGTTCTGTCTATAAATTTCTGAAGGGTACTTTTTTTTTTTGTATACTGTTGAGCCCTTCAGATACTCACCATCTCCTGTGTTTTTCTCCAAAACGATGAAGGCAAATCTCCTGTATAAAGTTAAGACCTTTAGATACTCACCATCTCCTGTGTTTTTCTCCAAAGTGATGAAAGTAAATCTTCTATTTAATATTGAGCCCTGTAGGTACTTCTGGCCTTCCTTTAAAATATGGATCTCTACATAATGATACAGTTAAATTTTTAACAAATTTTTAAAATTTGTTTAAAAAATCACCCTTCAAATATTCACTGTTTTTTGTTCTGTCTATAAATTTCTGAAGGGTACTTTTTTTTTTTGTATACTGTTGAGCCCTTCAGATACTCACCATCTCCTGTGTTTTTCTGCCAAACGATGACGGTAAATCTCCTGTATAAAGTTAAGACCTTTAGATACTCACCATCTCCTGTGTTTTTCTCCAAAGTGATGAAAGTAAATCTTCTATTTAATATTGAGCCCTGTAGGTACTTCTGGCCTTACTTTAAAATATGGATCTCTGCATAATGATACAGTTAAATTTTTAACAAATTTTTAAAATGTGTTTAAAAAAGCACCCTTCAAATATTCACTGTTTTTTGTTCTATCTATAAATTTCTGAAGGGTACTTTTTTTTTTGTACAATGTTGAGCCCTTCAGATACTCACTATCTTCTGTGTTCTTCTCCAAAATGATGAAGGTAAATCTCCTGTATAAAGTTAAGCCCTTTAGATACTCACCATCTCCTGTGTTTTTCTCCAAAGTGATGAAAGTAAATCTTCTATTTAATATTGAGCCCTGTAGGTACTTCTGGCCTTCCTTTCAAATATGAATCTCTACATAATGATACAGTTAAATGTTTAACAAATTTTAAAAATGTGTTTAAAAAAGCACCCTTCAAATATTCACTGTTTTTTGTTCTGTCTATAAATTTCTGAAGGGTACTTTTTTTTTTTGTATACTGTTGAGCCCTTCAGATACTCACCATCTCCTGTGTTTTGCTCCAAAATGATGAAGGTAAATCTCCTGTATAAAGTTAAGACCTTTAGATACTCACCATCTCCTGTGTTTTTCTCCAAAGTGATGAAAGTAAATCTTCTATTTAATATTGAGCCCTGTAGGTACTCCAGGCCTTCTTTTCAAATATGAATCTGTGTTTGTCTCCAAAATTATACAGTTTAATTTTTAACACATTTTTAAAATTTGTTTAAAAAAGCACCCTTCAAATATTCACTGTTTTTTTTCTGTCTATAAATTTCTGAAGGGTACTTTTTTTTTTTCTACAATGTTGAGCCCTTCAGATACTCACCATCTCCTGTGTTTCTCTGCCAAACGATGACGGTAAATCTCCTGTATAAAGTTAAGACCTTTAGATACTCACCATCTCCTGTGTTTTTCTCCAAAGTGATGAAAGTAAATCTTCTATTTAATATTGAGCCCTGTAGGTACTTCTGGCCTTCCTTTAAAATATGGATCTCTGCATAATGATACAGTTAAATTTTTAACAAATTTTTAAAATTTGTTTTAAAAAGCACCCTTCAAATATTCACTGTTTTTTGTTCTATCTATAAATTTCTGAAGGGTACTTTTTTTTTTGTATAATGTTGAGCCCTTCAGATACTCACCATCTCCTGTGTTTTTCTGCCAAACGATGATGGTAAATCTCCTGTATAAAGTTAAGACCTTTAGATACTCACCATCTCCTGTGTTTTTCTCCAAAGTGATGAAAGTAAATCTTCTATTTAATATTGAGCCCTGTAGGTACTTCTGGCCTTCCTTTAAAATATGGATCTCTGCATAATGATACAGTTAAATTTTTAACAAATTTTTAAAATGTGTTTAACAAAGCACCCTTCAAATATTCACTGTTTTTTGTTCTGTCTATAAATTTCTGAAGGGTACTTTTTTTTTTGTATACTGTTGAGCCCTTCAGATACTCACCATCTCCTGTGTTTTGCTCCAAATATATGAAGGTAAATCTCCTGTATAAAGTTAAGACCTTTAGATACTCACCATCTCCTGTGTTTTTCTCCAAAGTGATGAAATTAAATCTTCTATTTAATATTGAGCCCTGTTGGTACTTCTAGCCTTTTTTCAAATATGGATCTCTACATAATGATACAGTTAAATTTTTAACAAATTTTTAAAATTTGTTTAAAAAAGCACCCTTCAAATATTCACTGTTTTTTGTTCTATCTATAAATTTCTGAAGGGTACTTTTTTTTTTTTGTATAATGTTGAGCCCTTCAGATACTCACTATCTCCTGTGTTTTTCTGCCAAACGATGATGGTAAATCTGTATAAAGTTAAGACCTTTAGATACTCACCATCTCCTGTGTTTTTCTCCAAAGTGATGAAATTAAATCTTCTATTTAATATTGAGCCCTGTAGGTACTTCTAGCCTTTTTTCAAATATGGATCTCTACATAATGATACAGTTAAATTTTTAACAAATTTTTAAAATTTGTTTAAAAAAGCACCCTTCAAATATTCACTGTTTTTTGTTCTATCTATAAATTTCTGAAGGGAATTTTTTTTTTTGTATAATGTTGAGCCCTTCAGATACTCACTATCTCCTGTGTTTTTATGCCAAACGATGATGGTAAATCTCCTGTATAAAGTTAAGACCTTTAGATACTCACCATCTCCTGTGTTTTTCTCCAAAGTGATGAAAATAAATCTTCTATTTAATATTGAGCCCTGTAGGTACTTCTGGACTTCCTTTCAAATATGGATCTCTGCATAATGATACAGTTAAATTTTTAACAAATTTTTAAAATGTGTTTAAAAAGCACCCTTCAAATATTCACTGTTTTTTGTTGTATCTATAAATGTCTGAAGGGTACTTTTTTTTTTGTATAATGTTGAGCCCTTCAGATACTCACTATCTTCTGTGTTCCTCTCCAAAATGATGAAGGTAAATCTCCTGTATAAAGTTAAGCCCTTTAGATACTCACCATCTCCTGTGTTTTTCTCCAAAGTGATGAAAGTAAATCTTCTATTTAATATTGAGCCCTGTAGGTACTCCAGGCCTTCTTCTCAAATATGAATCTGTGTTTGTCTCCAAAATTATACAGTTAAATTTTTAACACATTTTTTAAATTTGTTTAAAAAAGCACCCTTCAAATATTCACTGTTTTTTGTTCTGTCTATAAATTTCTGAAGGGTACTTTTTTTTTTTCTATAATGTTGAGCCCTTCAGATACTCACCATCTCCTGTGTTTTTCTCCAAAATGATGAAGGTAAATCTCCTGTATAAAGTTAAGCCCTTTAGATACTCACCATCTCCTGTGTTTTTCTCCAAAGTGATGAAAGTAAATCTTCTATTTAATATTGAGCCCTGTAGGTACTTCTGGCCTTCCTTTAAAATATGGATCTCTGCATAATGATACAGTTAAATTTTAAACAAATTTTTAAAATGTGTTTAAAAAAGCACCCTTCAAATATTCACTGTTTTTTGTTATATCTATAAATTTCTGAAGGGTACTTTTTTTTTTGTATAATGTTGAGCCCTTCAGATACTCACTATCTTCTGTGTTCCTCTCCAAAATGATGAAGGTAAATCTCCTGTATAAAGTTAAGCCGTTTAGATACTCACCATCTCCTGTGTTTTTCTCCAAAGTGATGAAAGTAAATCTTCTATTTAATATTGAGCCCTGTAGGTACTTCAGGCCTTCTTTTCAAATATGAATCTGTGTTTGTCTCCAAAATTATACAGTTAAATTTTTAACACATTTTTAAAATTTGTTTAAAAAAGCACCCTTCAAATATTCAGTTTTTTTTCTGTCTATAAATTTCTGAAGGGTACTTTTTTTTTTTCTATAATGTTGAGCCTTTCAGATACTCACCATCTCCTGTGTTTTTCTGCCAAACGATGATGGTAAATCTCCTGTATAAAGTTAAGACCTTTAGATACTCACCATCTCCTGTGTTTTTCTCCAAAGTGATGAAAGTAAATCTTCTATTTAATATTGAGCCCTGTAGGTACTTCTGGCCTTCCTTTAAAATATGGATCTCTGCATAATGATACAGTTAAATTTTTAACAAATTTTTAAAATGTGTTTAAAAAAGCACCCTTCAAATATTCACTGTTTTTTGTTCTGTCTATAAATTTCTGAAGGGTACTTTTTTTTTTTGTATACTGTTGAGCCCTTCAGATACTCACCATCTCCTGTGTTTTGCTCCAAATATATGAATGTAAATCTCCTGTATAAAGTTAAGCCATTTAGATACTCACCATCTCCTGTGTTTTTCTCCAAAGTGATGAAAGTAAATCTTCTATTTAATATTGAGCCCTGTAGGTACTTCAGGCCTTCTTTTCAAATATGAATCTGTGTTTGTCTCCAAAATTATACAGTTAAATTTTTAACACATTTTTAAATTTTTTTTAAAAAAGCACCCTTCAAATATTCACTGTTTTTTGTTCTGTCTATAAATTTCTGAAGGGTACTTTTTTTTTTTGTATAATGTTGAGCCCTTCAGATACTCACCATCTCCTGTGTTTTAATGTGAAACGATGACGGTAAATCTCCTGTATAAAGTTAAGACCTTTAGATACTCACCATCTCCTGTGTTTTTCTCCAAAGTGATGAAAGTAAATCTTCTATTTAATATTGAGCCCTGTAGGTACTTCTGGCCTTCCTTTCAAATATGAATCTCTACATAATGATACAGGTAAATGTTTAACAAATTTTTAAAATGTGTTTAAAAAAGCACCCTTCAAATATTCACTGTTTTTTGTTCTGTCTATAAATTTCTGAAGGGTACTTTTTTTTTTTGTATACTGTTGAGCCCTTCAGATACTCACCATCTCCTGTGTTTTGCTCCAAAATGATGAAGGTAAATCTCCTGTATAAAGTTAAGACCTTTAGATACTCACCATCTCCTGTGTTTTTCTCCAAAGTGATGAAAGTAAATCTTCTATTTAATATTGAGCCCTGTAGGTACTTCTGGCCTTCTTTTAAAATATGGATCTCTGCATAATGATACAGTTAAATTTTAAACAAATTTTTAAAATGTGTTTAAAAAAGCACCCTTCAAATATTCACTGTTTTTTGTTCTATCTATAAATTTCTGAAGGGTACTTTTTTTTTTGTATAATGTTGAGCCCTTCAGATACTCACTATCTTCTGTGTTCCTCTCCAAAATGATGAAGGTAAATCTCCTGTATAAAGTTAAGCCGTTTAGATACTCACCATCTCCTGTGTTTTTCTCCAAAGTGATGAAAGTAAATCTTCTATTTAATATTGAGCCCTGTAGGTACTTCAGGCCTTCTTTTCAAATATGAATCTGTGTTTGTCTCCAAAATTATACAGTTAAATTTTTAACACATTTTTAAAATTTGTTTAAAAAAGCACCCTTCAAATATTCACTGTTTTTTTTCTGTCTATAAATTTCTGAAGGGTACTTTTTTTTTTTCTACAATGTTGAGCCCTTCAGATACTCACCATCTCCTGTGTTTCTCTGCCAAACGATGACGGTAAATCTCCTGTATAAAGTTAAGACCTTTAGATACTCACCATCTCCTGTGTTTTTCTCCAAAGTGATGAAAGTAAATCTTCTATTTAATATTGAGCCCTGTAGGTACTTCTGGCCTTTCTTTCAAATATGGATCTCTACATTATGATACAGTTAAATTTTTAACAAATTTTTAAAATTTGTTTTAAAAAGCACCCTTCAAATATTCACTGTTTTTTGTTCTATCTATAAATTTCTGAAGGGTACTTTTTTTTTTGTATAATGTTGAGCCCTTCAGATACTCACCATCTCCTGTGTTTTTCTGCCAAACGATGATGGTAAATCTCCTGTATAAAGTTAAGACCTTTAGATACTCACCATCTCCTGTGTTTTTCTCCAAAGTGATGAAAGTAAATCTTCTATTTAATATTGAGCCCTGTAGGTACTTCTGGCCTTCCTTTAAAATATGGATCTCTGCATAATGATACAGTTAAATTTTTAACAAATTTTTAAAATGTGTTTAACAAAGCACCCTTCAAATATTCACTGTTTTTTGTTCTGTCTATAAATTTCTGAAGGGTACTTTTTTTTTTTGTATACTGTTGAGCCCTTCAGATACTCACCATCTCCTGTGTTTTGCTCCAAATATATGAAGGTAAATCTCCTGTATAAAGTTAAGACCTTTAGATACTCACCATCTCCTGTGTTTTTCTCCAAAGTGATGAAATTAAATCTTCTATTTAATATTGAGCCCTGTAGGTACTCCAGGCCTTCTTTTCAAATATGAATCTGTGTTTGTCTCCAAAATTATACAGTTTAATTTTTAACACATTTTTAAAATTTGTTTAAAAAAGCACCCTTCAAATATTCACTCTTTTTTGTTGTATCTATAAATTTCTGAAGGGTACTTTTTTTGTTGTATAATGTTGAGCCCTTCAGATACTCACCATCTCGTGTGTTTCTCTGCCAAACGATGACGGTAAATCTCCTGTATAAAGTTAAGACCTTTAGATACTCACCATCTCCTGTGTTTTTCTCCAAAGTGATGAAAGTAAATCTTCTATTTAATATTGAGCCCTGTAGGTACTTCTGGCCTTCCTTTTAAATATGGATCTCTACATAATGATACAGTTAAATGTTTAACAAATTTTTAAAATGTGTTTAAAAATCACCCTTCAAATATTCACTGTTTTTTGTTCTGTCTATAAATTTCTGAAGGGTACTTTTTTTTTTTGTATACTGTTGAGCCCTTCAGATACTCACCATCTCCTGTGTTTTTCTCCAAAACGATGAAGGTAAATCTCCTGTATAAAGTTAAGACCTTTAGATACTCACCATCTCCTGTGTTTTTCTCCAAAGTGATGAAAGTAAATCTTCTATTTAATATTGAGCCCTGTAGGTACTTCTGGCCTTCCCTTCAAATATGGATCTCTACATAATGATACAGTTAAATTTTTAACAAATTTTTAAAATTTGTTTAAAAAAGCACCCTTCAAATATTCACTGTTTTTTGTTCTATCTATAAATTTCTGAAGGGTACTTTTTTTTTTGTATAATGTTGAGCCCTTCAGATACTCACCATCTCCTGTGTTTTTCTGCCAAACGATGACGGTAAATCTCCTGTATAAAGTTAAGACCTTTAGATACTCACCATCTCCTGTGTTTTTCTCCAAAGTGATGAAAGTAAATCTTCTATTTAATATTGAGCCCTGTAGGTACTTCTGGCCTTCCTTTAAAATATGGATCTCTGCATAATGATACAGTTAAATTTTTAACAAATTTTAAAAATGTGTTTAAAAAAGCACCCTTCAAATATTCACTGTTTTTTGTTCTATCTATAAATTTCTGAAGGGTACTTTTTTTTTTGTACAATGTTGAGCCCTTCAGATACTCACTATCTTCTGTGTTCCTCTCCAAAATGATGAAGGTAAATCTCCTGTATAAAGTTAAGCCCTTTAGATACTCACCATCTCCTGTGTTTTTCTCCAAAGTGATGAAAGTAAATCTTCTATTTAATATTGAGCCCTGTAGGTACTTCTGGCCTTCCTTTCAAATATGAATCTCTACATAATGATACAGTTAAATGTTTAACAAATTTTTAAAATGTGTTTAAAAAAGCACCGTTCAAATATTCACTGTTTTTTGTTCTGTCTATAAATTTCTGAAGGGTACTTTTTTTTTTTGTATACTGTTGAGCCCTTCAGATACTCACCATCTCCTGTGTTTTGCTCCAAAATGATGAAGGTAAATCTCCTGTATAAAGTTAAGACCTTTAGATACTCACCATCTCCTGTATTTTTCTCCAAAGTGATGAAAGTAAATCTTCTATTTAATATTGAGCCCTGTAGGTACTCCAGGCCTTCTTTTCAAATATGAATCTGTGTTGTCTCCAAAATTATACAGTTTAATTTTTAACACATGTTTAAAATTTGTTTAAAAAAGCACCCTTCAAATATTCACTGTTTTTTGTTGTATCTATAAATTTCTGAAGGGTACTTTTTTTTTTGTATAATGTTGAGCCCTTCAGATACTCACCATCTCGTGTGTTTCTCTGCCAAACGATGACGGTAAATCTCCTGTATAAAGTTAAGACCTTTAGATACTCACCATCTCCTGTGTTTTTCTCCAAAGTGATGAAAGTAAATCTTCTATTTAATATTGAGCCCTGTAGGTACTTCTGGCCTTCCTTTCAAATATGGATCTCTACATAATGATACAGTTAAATGTTTAACAAATTTTTAAAATGTGTTTAAAAAAGCACCCTTCAAATATTCACTGTTTTTTGTTCTGTCTATAAATTTCTGAAGGGTACTTTTTTTTTTTGTATACTGTTGAGCCCTTCAGATACTCACCATCTCCTGTGTTTTTCTCCAAAACGATGAAGGTAAATCTCCTGTATAAAGTTAAGACCTTTAGATACTCACCATCTCCTGTGTTTTTCTCCAAAGTGATGAAAGTAAATCTTCTATTTAATATTGAGCCCCGTAGGTACTTCTGGCCTTCCTTTCAAATATGGATCTCTACATAATGATACAGTTAAATGTTTAACAAATTTTTAAAATGTGTTTAAAAAAGCACCCTTCAAATATTCACTGTTTTTTGTTCTGTCTATAAATTTCTGAAGGGTACTTTTTTTTTTTGTATACTGTTGAGCCCTTCAGATACTCACCATCTCCTGTGTTTTTCTCCAAAACGATGAAGGCAAATCTCCTGTATAAAGTTAAGACCTTTAGATACTCACCATCTCCTGTGTTTTTCTCCAAAGTGATGAAAGTAAATCTTCTATTTAATATTGAGCTCTGTAGGTACTTCAGGCCTCCTTTTCAAATATGAATCTGTGTTTGTCTCCAAAATTATACAGTTAAATTTTTAACACATTTTTAAAATTTGTTTAAAAAAGCACCCTTCAAATATTCACTGTTTTTTGTTCTGTCTATAAATTTCTGAAGGGTACTTTTTTTTTTTGTATAATGTTGAGCCCTTCAGATACTCACCATCTCCTGTGTTTTTCTGCCAAACGATGACGGTAAATCTCCTGTATAAAGTTAAGACCTTTAGATACTCACCATTTCCTGTGTTTTTCTCCAAAGTGATGAAAGTAAATCTTCTATTTAATATTGAGCCCTGTAGGTACTTCTGGCCTTCCTTTAAAATATGGATCTCTGCATAATGATACAGTTAAATTTTTAACAAATTTTTAAAATGTGTTTAAAAAAGCACCCTTCAAATATTCACTGTTTTTTGTTCTGTCTATAAATTTCTGAAGGGTACTTTTTTTTTTCTATAATGTTGAGCCCTTCAGATACTCACCATCTCCTGTGTTTTAATGCGAAACGATGACGGTAAATCTCCTGTATAAAGTTAAGACCTTTAGATACTCACCATCTGCTGTGTTTTTCTCCAAAGTGATGAAAGTAAATCTTCTATTTAATATTGAGCCCTGTAGGTACTTCTGGCCTTCCTTTCAAATATGAATCTCTACATAATGATACAGGTAAATGTTTAACAAATTTTTAAAATGTGTTTAAAAAAGCACCCTTCAAATATTCACTGTTTTTTGTTCTGTCTATAAATTTCTGAAGGGTACTTTTTTTTTTTGTATACTGTTGAGCCCTTCAGATACTCACCATCTCCTGTGTTTTGCTCCAAAATGATGAAGGTAAATCTCCTGTATAAAGTTAAGACCTTTAGATACTCACCATCTCCTGTGTTTTTCTCCAAAGTGATGAAAGTAAATCTTCTATTTAATATTGAGCCCTGTAGGTACTTCTGGCCTTCCTTTAAAATATGGATCTCTGCATAATGATACAGTTAAATTTTTAACAAATTTTTAAAATTTGTTTAAAAAAGCACCCTTCAAATATTCACTGTTTTTTGTTCTATCTATAAATTTCTGAAGGGTACTTTTTTTTTTTTGTATAATGTTGAGCCCTTCAGATACTCACTATCTCCTGTGTTTTTCTGCCAAACGATGATGGTAAATCTGTATAAAGTTAAGACCTTTAGATACTCACCATCTCCTGTGTTTTTCTCCAAAGTGATGAAATTAAATCTTCTATTTAATATTGAGCCCTGTAGGTACTTCTAGCCTTTTTTCAAATATGGATCTCTACATAATGATACAGTTAAATTTTTAACAAATTTTTAAAATTTGTTTAAAAAAGCACCCTTCAAATATTCACTGTTTTTTGTTCTATCTATAAATTTCTGAAGGGTACTTTTTTTTTTGTATAATGTTGAGCCCTTCAGATACTCACTATCTCCTGTGTTTTTAAGCCAAACGATGATGGTAAATCTCCTGTATAAAGTTAAGACCTTTAGATACTCACCATCTCCTGTGTTTTTCTCCAAAGTGATGAAAATAAATCTTCTATTTAATATTGAGCCCTGTAGGTACTTCTGGCCTTCCTTTCAAATATGAATCTCTACATAATGATACAGTTAAATGTTTAACAAATTTTTAAAATGTGTTTAAAAAAGCACCGTTCAAATATTCACTGTTTTTTGTTCTGTCTATAAATTTCTGAAGGGTACTTTTTTTTTTTGTATACTGTTGAGCCCTTCAGATACTCACCATCTCCTGTGTTTTGCTCCAAAATGATGAAGGTAAATCTCCTGTATAAAGTTAAGACCTTTAGATACTCACCATCTCCTGTATTTTTCTCCAAAGTGATGAAAGTAAATCTTCTATTTAATATTGAGCCCTGTAGGTACTCCAGGCCTTCTTTTCAAATATGAATCTGTGTTGTCTCCAAAATTATACAGTTTAATTTTTAACACATGTTTAAAATTTGTTTAAAAAAGCACCCTTCAAATATTCACTGTTTTTTGTTGTATCTATAAATTTCTGAAGGGTACTTTTTTTTTTGTATAATGTTGAGCCCTTCAGATACTCACCATCTCGTGTGTTTCTCTGCCAAACGATGACGGTAAATCTCCTGTATAAAGTTAAGACCTTTAGATACTCACCATCTCCTGTGTTTTTCTCCAAAGTGATGAAAGTAAATCTTCTATTTAATATTGAGCCCTGTAGGTACTTCTGGCCTTCCTTTCAAATATGGATCTCTACATAATGATACAGTTAAATGTTTAACAAATTTTTAAAATGTGTTTAAAAAAGCACCCTTCAAATATTCACTGTTTTTTGTTCTGTCTATAAATTTCTGAAGGGTACTTTTTTTTTTTGTATACTGTTGAGCCCTTCAGATACTCACCATCTCCTGTGTTTTTCTCCAAAACGATGAAGGTAAATCTCCTGTATAAAGTTAAGACCTTTAGATACTCACCATCTCCTGTGTTTTTCTCCAAAGTGATGAAAGTAAATCTTCTATTTAATATTGAGCCCCGTAGGTACTTCTGGCCTTCCTTTCAAATATGGATCTCTACATAATGATACAGTTAAATGTTTAACAAATTTTTAAAATGTGTTTAAAAAAGCACCCTTCAAATATTCACTGTTTTTTGTTCTGTCTATAAATTTCTGAAGGGTACTTTTTTTTTTTGTATACTGTTGAGCCCTTCAGATACTCACCATCTCCTGTGTTTTTCTCCAAAACGATGAAGGCAAATCTCCTGTATAAAGTTAAGACCTTTAGATACTCACCATCTCCTGTGTTTTTCTCCAAAGTGATGAAAGTAAATCTTCTATTTAATATTGAGCTCTGTAGGTACTTCAGGCCTCCTTTTCAAATATGAATCTGTGTTTGTCTCCAAAATTATACAGTTAAATTTTTAACACATTTTTAAAATTTGTTTCAAAAAGTACCCTTCAAATATTCACTGTTTTTTGTTCTGTCTATAAATTTCTGAAGGGTACTTTTTTTTTTTGTATAATGTTGAGCCCTTCAGATACTCACCATCTCCTGTGTTTTTCTGCCAAACGATGACGGTAAATCTCCTGTATAAAGTTAAGACCTTTAGATACTCACCATTTCCTGTGTTTTTCTCCAAAGTGATGAAATTAAATCTTCTATTTAATATTGAGCCCTGTAGGTACTTCTGGCCTTCCTTTAAAATATGGATCTCTGCATAATGATACAGTTAAATTTTTAACAAATTTTTAAAATGTGTTTAAAAAAGCACCCTTCAAATATTCACTGTTTTTTGTTCTGTCTATAAATTTCTGAAGGGTACTTTTTTTTTTTGTATACTGTTGAGCCCTTCAGATACTCACCATCTCCTGTGTTTTGCTCCAAAATGATGAAGGTAAATCTCCTGTATAAAGTTAAGACCTTTAGATACTCACCATCTCCTGTGTTTTTCTCCAAAGTGATGAAAGTAAATCTTCTATTTAATATTGAGCCCTGTAGGTACTTCTGGCCTTCCTTTAAAATATGGATCTCTGCATAATGATACAGTTAAATTTTTAACAAATTTTTAAAATTTGTTTAAAAAAGCACCCTTCAAATATTCACTGTTTTTTGTTCTATCTATAAATTTCTGAAGGGTACTTTTTTTTTTTTGTATAATGTTGAGCCCTTCAGATACTCACTATCTCCTGTGTTTTTCTGCCAAACGATGATGGTAAATCTGTATAAAGTTAAGACCTTTAGATACTCACCATCTCCTGTGTTTTTCTCCAAAGTGATGAAATTAAATCTTCTATTTAATATTGAGCCCTGTAGGTACTTCTAGCCTTTTTTCAAATATGGATCTCTACATAATGATACAGTTAAATTTTTAACAAATTTTTAAAATTTGTTTAAAAAAGCACCCTTCAAATATTCACTGTTTTTTGTTCTATCTATAAATTTCTGAAGGGTACTTTTTTTTTTGTATAATGTTGAGCCCTTCAGATACTCACTATCTCCTGTGTTTTTAAGCCAAACGATGATGGTAAATCTCCTGTATAAAGTTAAGACCTTTAGATACTCACCATCTCCTGTGTTTTTCTCCAAAGTGATGAAAATAAATCTTCTATTTAATATTGAGCCCTGTAGGTACTTCTGGACTTCCTTTCAAATATGGATCTCTGCATAATGATACAGTTAAATTTTTAACAAATTTTTAAAATGTGTTTAAAAAGCACCCTTCAAATATTCACTGTTTTTTGTTGTATCTATAAATGTCTGAAGGGTACTTTTTTTTTTGTATAATGTTGAGCCCTTCAGATACTCACTATCTTCTGTGTTCCTCTCCAAAATGATGAAGGTAAATCTCCTGTATAAAGTTAAGCCCTTTAGATACTCACCATCTCCTGTGTTTTTCTCCAAAGTGATGAAAGTAAATCTTCTATTTAATATTGAGCCCTGTAGGTACTCCAGGCCTTCTTTTCAAATATGAATCTGTGTTTGTCTCCAAAATTATACAGTTAAATTTTTAACACATTTTTTAAATTTGTTTAAAAAAGCACCCTTCAAATATTCACTGTTTTTTGTTCTGTCTATAAATTTCTGAAGGGTACTTTTTTTTTTTCTATAATGTTGAGCCCTTCAGATACTCACCATCTCCTGTGTTTTTCTCCAAAATGATGAAGGTAAATCTCCTGTATAAAGTTAAGCCCTTTAGATACTCACCATCTCCTGTGTTTTTCTCCAAAGTGATGAAAGTAAATCTTCTATTTAATATTGAGCCCTGTAGGTACTTCTGGCCTTCCTTTAAAATATGGATCTCTGCATAATGATACAGTTAAATTTTAAACAAATTTTTAAAATGTGTTTAAAAAAGCACCCTTCAAATATTCACTGTTTTTTGTTATATCTATAAATTTCTGAAGGGTACTTTTTTTTTTGTATAATGTTGAGCCCTTCAGATACTCACTATCTTCTGTGTTCCTCTCCAAAATGATGAAGGTAAATCTCCTGTATAAAGTTAAGCCGTTTAGATACTCACCATCTCCTGTGTTTTTCTCCAAAGTGATGAAAGTAAATCTTCTATTTAATATTGAGCCCTGTAGGTACTTCAGGCCTTCTTTTCAAATATGAATCTGTGTTTGTCTCCAAAATTATACAGTTAAATTTTTAACACATTTTTAAAATTTGTTTAAAAAAGCACCCTTCAAATATTCAGTTTTTTTTCTGTCTATAAATTTCTGAAGGGTACTTTTTTTTTTTCTATAATGTTGAGCCTTTCAGATACTCACCATCTCCTGTGTTTTTCTGCCAAACGATGACGGTAAATCTCCTGTATAAAGTTAAGACCTTTAGATACTCACCATCTCCTGTGTTTTTCTCCAAAGTGATGAAAGTAAATCTTCTATTTAATATTGAGCCCTGTAGGTACTTCTGGCCTTCCTTTAAAATATGGATCTCTGCATAATGATACAGTTAAATTTTTAACAAATTTTTAAAATGTGTTTAAAAAAGCACCCTTCAAATATTCACTGTTTTTTGTTCTGTCTATAAATTTCTGAAGGGTACTTTTTTTTTTTCTATAATGTTGAGCCCTTCAGATACTCACCATCTCCTGTGTTTTAATGTGAAACGATGACGGTAAATCTCCTGTATAAAGTTAAGACCTTTAGATACTCACCATCTCCTGTGTTTTTCTCCAAAGTGATGAAAGTAAATCTTCTATTTAATATTGAGCCCTGTAGGTACTTCTGGCCTTCCTTTCAAATATGAATCTCTACATAATGATACAGGTAAATGTTTAACAAATTTTTAAAATGTGTTTAAAAAAGCACCCTTCAAATATTCACTGTTTTTTGTTCTGTCTATAAATTTCTGAAGGGTACTTTTTTTTTTTGTATACTGTTGAGCCCTTCAGATACTCACCATCTCCTGTGTTTTGCTCCAAAATGATGAAGGTAAATCTCCTGTATAAAGTTAAGACCTTTAGATACTCACCATCTCCTGTGTTTTTCTCCAAAGTGATGAAAGTAAATCTTCTATTTAATATTGAGCCCTGTAGGTACTTCTGGCCTTCCTTTAAAATATGGATCTCTGCATAATGATACAGTTAAATTTTAAACAAATTTTTAAAATGTGTTTAAAAAAGCACCCTTCAAATATTCACTGTTTTTTGTTCTATCTATAAATTTCTGAAGGGTACTTTTTTTTTTGTATAATGTTGAGCCCTTCAGATACTCACTATCTTCTGTGTTCCTCTCCAAAATGATGAAGGTAAATCTCCTGTATAAAGTTAAGCCGTTTAGATACTCACCATCTCCTGTGTTTTTCTCCAAAGTGATGAAAGTAAATCTTCTATTTAATATTGAGCCCTGTAGGTACTTCAGGCCTTCTTTTCAAATATGAATCTGTGTTTGTCTCCAAAATTATACAGTTAAATTTTTAACACATTTTTAAAATTTGTTTAAAAAAGCACCCTTCAAATATTCACTGTTTTTTTTCTGTCTATAAATTTCTGAAGGGTACTTTTTTTTTTGTATAATGTTGAGCCCTTCAGATACTCACCATCTCCTGTGTTTTTCTGCCAAACGATGATGGTAAATCTCCTGTATAAAGTTAAGACCTTTAGATACTCACCATCTCCTGTGTTTTTCTCCAAAGTGATGAAAGTAAATCTTCTATTTAATATTGAGCCCTGTAGGTACTTCTGGCCTTCCTTTAAAATATGGATCTCTGCATAATGATACAGTTAATTTTTTAACAAATTTTTAAAATGTGTTTAACAAAGCACCCTTCAAATATTCACTGTTTTTTGTTCTGTCTATAAATTTCTGAAGGGTACTTTTTTTTTTTGTATACTTTTGAGCCCTTCAGATACTCACCATCTCCTGTGTTTTGCTCCAAATATATGAAGGTAAATCTCCTGTATAAAGTTAAGACCTTTAGATACTCACCATCTCCTGTGTTTTTCTCCAAAGTGATGAAATTAAATCTTCTATTTAATATTGAGCCCTGTAGGTACTCCAGGCCTTCTTTTCAAATATGAATCTGTGTTTGTCTCCAAAATTATACAGTTTAATTTTTAACACATTTTTAAAATTTGTTTAAAAAAGCACCCTTCAAATATTCACTCTTTTTTGTTGTATCTATAAATTTCTGAAGGGTACTTTTTTTTTTGTATAATGTTGAGCCCTTCAGATACTCACCATCTCGTGTGTTTCTCTGCCAAACGATGACGGTAAATCTCCTGTATAAAGTTAAGACCTTTAGATACTCACCATCTCCTGTGTTTTTCTCCAAAGTGATGAAAGTAAATCTTCTATTTAATATTGAGCCCTGTAGGTACTTCTGGCCTTCCTTTTAAATATGGATCTCTACATAATGATACAGTTAAATGTTTAACAAATTTTTAAAATGTGTTTAAAAATCACCCTTCAAATATTCACTGTTTTTTGTTCTGTCTATAAATTTCTGAAGGGTACTTTTTTTTTTTGTATACTGTTGAGCCCTTCAGATACTCACCATCTCCTGTGTTTTTCTCCAAAACGATGAAGGTAAATCTCCTGTATAAAGTTAAGACCTTTAGATACTCACCATCTCCTGTGTTTTTCTCCAAAGTGATGAAAGTAAATCTTCTATTTAATATTGAGCCCTGTAGGTACTTCTGGCCTTCCCTTCAAATATGGATCTCTACATAATGATACAGTTAAATTTTTAACAAATTTTTAAAATTTGTTTAAAAAAGCACCCTTCAAATATTCACTGTTTTTTGTTCTATCTATAAATTTCTGAAGGGTACTTTTTTTTTTGTATAATGTTGAGCCCTTCAGATACTCACCATCTCCTGTGTTTTTCTGCCAAACGATGACGGTAAATCTCCTGTATAAAGTTAAGACCTTTAGATACTCACCATCTCCTGTGTTTTTATCCAAAGTGATGAAAGTAAATCTTCTATTTAATATTGAGCCCTGTAGGTACTTCTGGCCTTCCTTTAAAATATGGATCTCTACATAATGATACAGTTAAATTTTTAACAAATTTTTAAAATTTGTTTAAAAAAGCACCCTTCAAATATTCACTGTTTTTTGTTGTATCTATAAATTTCTGAAGGGTACTTTTTTTTTTGTATAATGTTGAGCCCTTCAGATACTCACCATCTCGTGTGTTTCTCTGCCAAACGATGACGGTAAATCTCCTGTATAAAGTTAAGACCTTTAGATACTCACCATCTCCTGTGTTTTTCTCCAAAGTGATGAAAGTAAATCTTCTATTTAATATTGAGCCCTGTAGGTACTTCTGGCCTTCCTTTTAAATATGGATCTCTACATAATGATACAGTTAAATGTTTAACAAATTTTTAAAATGTGTTTAAAAATCACCCTTCAAATATTCACTGTTTTTTGTTCTGTCTATAAATTTCTGAAGGGTACTTTTTTTTTTTGTATACTGTTGAGCCCTTCAGATACTCACCATCTCCTGTGTTTTTCTCCAAAACGATGAAGGTAAATCTCCTGTATAAAGTTAAGACCTTTAAATACTCACCATCTCCTGTGTTTTTCTCCAAAGTGATGAAAGTAAATCTTCTATTTAATATTGAGCCCTGTAGGTACTTCTGGCCTTCCCTTCAAATATGGATCTCTACATAATGATACAGTTAAATTTTTAACAAATTTTTAAAATTTGTTTAAAAAAGCACCCTTCAAATATTCACTGTTTTTTGTTCTATCTATAAATTTCTGAAGGGTACTTTTTTTTTTGTATAATGTTGAGCCCTTCAGATACTCACCATCTCCTGTGTTTTTCTGCCAAACGATGACGGTAAATCTCCTGTATAAAGTTAAGACCTTTAGATACTCACCATCTCCTGTGTTTTTCTCCAAAGTGATGAAAGTAAATCTTCTATTTAATATTGAGCCCTGTAGGTACTTCTGGCCTTCCTTTAAAATATGGATCTCTGCATAATGATACAGTTAAATTTTTAACAAATTTTAAAAATGTGTTTAAAAAAGCACCCTTCAAATATTCACTGTTTTTTGTTCTATCTATAAATTTCTGAAGGGTACTTTTTTTTTTGTACAATGTTGAGCCCTTCAGATACTCACTATCTTCTGTGTTCCTCTCCAAAATGATGAAGGTAAATCTCCTGTATAAAGTTAAGCCCTTTAGATACTCACCATCTCCTGTGTTTTTCTCCAAAGTGATGAAAGTAAATATTCTATTTAATATTGAGCCCTGTAGGTACTTCTGGCCTTCCTTTCAAATATGAATCTCTACATAATGATACAGTTAAATGTTTAACAAATTTTTAAAATGTGTTTAAAAAAGCACCCTTCAAATATTCACTGTTTTTTGTTCTGTCTATAAATTTCTGAAGGGTACTTTTTTTTTTTGTATACTGTTGAGCCCTTCAGATACTCACCATCTCCTGTGTTTTTCTCCAAAACGATGAAGGCAAATCTCCTGTATAAAGTTAAGACCTTTAGATACTCACCATCTCCTGTGTTTTTCTCCAAAGTGATGAAAGTAAATCTTCTATTTAATATTGAGCCCTGTAGGTACTTCTGGCCTTCCTTTAAAATATGGATCTCTACATAATGATACAGTTAAATTTTTAACAAATTTTTAAAATTTGTTTAAAAAAGCACCCTTCAAATATTCACTGTTTTTTGTTCTATCTATAAATTTCTGAAGGGTACTTTTTTTTTTGTATAATGTTGAGCCCTTCAGATACTGACCATCTCGTGTGTTTCTCTGCCAAACGATGACGGTAAATCTCCTGTATAAAGTTAAGACCTTTAGATACTCACCATCTCCTGTGTTTTTCTCCAAAGTGATGAAAGTAAATCTTCTATTTAATATTGAGCCCTGTAGGTACTTCTGGCCTTTCTTTCAAATATGGATCTCTGCATAATGATACAGTTAAATTTTTAACAAATTTTTAAAATGTGTTTAAAAAAGCACCCTTCAAATATTCACTGTTTTTTGTTCTGTCTATAAATTTCTGAAGGGTACTTTTTTTTTTTGTACACTGTTGAGCCCTTCAGATACTCACCATCTCCTGTGTTTTGCTCCAAATATATGAAGGTAAATCTCCTGTATAAAGTTAAGCCCTTTAGATACTCACCATCTCCTGTGTTTTTCTCCAAAGTGATGAAAGTAAATCTTCTATTTAATATTGAGCCCTGTAGGTACTTCAGGCCTTCTTTTCAAATATGAATCTGTGTTTGTCTCCAAAATTATACAGTTAAATTTTTAACACATTTTTAAAATTTGTTTAAAAAAGCACCCTTCAAATATTCACTGTTTTTTGTTCTATCTATAAATTTCTGAAGGGTACTTTTTTTTTTTCTATAATGTTGAGCCCTTTAGATACTCACCATCTCCTGTGTTTCTCTGCCAAACGATGACGGTAAATCTCCTGTATAAAGTTAAGACCTTTAGATACTCACCATCTCCTGTGTTTTTCTCCAAAGTGATGAAAGTAAATCTTCTATTTAATATTGAGCCCTGTAGGTACTTCTGGCCTTTCTTTCAAATATGGATCTCTACATAATGATACAGTTAAATTTTTAACAAATTTTTAAAATTTGTTTAAAAAAGCACCCTTCAAATATTCACTGTTTTTTGTTCTATCTATAAATTTCTGAAGGGTACTTTTTTTTTTGTATAATGTTGAGCCTTTCAGATACTCACCATCTCCTGTGTTTTTCTGCCAAACGATGATGGTAAATCTCCTGTATAAAGTTAAGACCTTTAGATACTCACCATCTCCTGTGTTTTTCTCCAAAGTGATGAAAGTAAATCTTCTATTTAATATTGAGCCCTGTAGGTACTTCTGGCCTTCCTTTAAAATATGGATCTCTGCATAATGATACAGTTAAATTTTTAACAAATTTTTAAAATGTGTTTAACAAAGTACCCTTCAAATATTCACTGTTTTTTGTTCTGTCTATAAATTTCTGAAGGGTACTTTTTTTTTTTGTATACTGTTGAGCCCTTCAGATACTCACCATCTCCTGTGTTTTGCTCCAAATATATGAAGGTAAATCTCCTGTATAAAGTTAAGACCTTTAGATACTCACCATCTCCTGTATTTTTCTCCAAAGTGATGAAATTGAATCTTCTATTTAATATTGAGCCCTGTAGGTACTTCTAGCCTTTTTTCAAATATGGATCTCTACATAATGATACAGTTAAATTTTTAACAAATTTTTAAAATTTGTTTAAAAAAGCACCCTTCAAATATTCACTGTTTTTTGTTCTATCTATAAATTTCTGAAGGGTACTTTTTTTTTTTTGTATAATGTTGAGCCCTTCAGATACTCACTATCTCCTGTGTTTTTCTGCCAAACGATGATGGTAAATCTGTATAAAGTTAAGACCTTTAGATACTCACCATCTCCTGTGTTTTTCTCCAAAGTGATGAAATTAAATCTTCTATTTAATATTGAGCCCTGTAGGTACTTCTAGCCTTTTTTCAAATATGGATCTCTACATAATGATACAGTTAAATTTTTAACAAATTTTTAAAATTTGTTTAAAAAAGCACCCTTCAAATATTCACTGTTTTTTGTCCTATCTATAAATTTCTGAAGGGTACTTTTTTTTTGTATAATGTTGAGCCCTTCAGATACTCACTATCTCCTGTGTTTTTATGCCAAACGATGATGGTAAATCTCCTGTATAAAGTTAAGACCTTTAGATACTCACCATCTCCTGTGTTTTTCTCCAAAGTGATGAAAATAAATCTTCTATTTAATATTGAGCCCTGTAGGTACTTCTGGACTTCCTTTCAAATATGGATCTCTGCATAATGATACAGTTAAATTTTTAACAAATTTTTAAAATGTGTTTAAAAAGCACCCTTCAAATATTCACTGTTTTTTGTTGTATCTATAAATGTCTGAAGGGTACTTTTTTTTTGTATAATGTTGAGCCCTTCAGATACTCACTATCTTCTGTGTTCCTCTCCAAAATGATGAAGGTAAATCTCCTGTATAAAGTTAAGCCCTTTAGATACTCACCATCTCCTGTGTTTTTCTCCAAAGTGATGAAAGTAAATCTTCTATTTAATATTGAGCCCTGTAGGTACTCCAGGCCTTCTTTTCAAATATGAATCTGTGTTTGTCTCCAAAATTATACAGTTAAATTTTTAACACATTTTTTAAATTTGTTTAAAAAAGCACCCTTCAAATATTCACTGTTTTTTGTTCTGTCTATAAATTTCTGAAGGGTCCTTTTTTTTTTCTATAATGTTGAGCCCTTCAGATACTCACCATCTCCTGTGTTTTTCTCCAAAATGATGAAGGTAAATCTCCTGTATAAAGTTAAGCCCTTTAGATACTCACCATCTCCTGTGTTTTTCTCCAAAGTGATGAAAGTAAATCTTCTATTTAATATTGAGCCCTGTAGGTACTTCTGGCCTTCCTTTAAAATATGGATCTCTGCATAATGATACAGTTAAATTTTAAACAAATTTTTAAAATGTGTTTAAAAAAGCACCCTTCAAATATTCACTGTTTTTTGTTATATCTATAAATTTCTGAAGGGTACTTTTTTTTTTGTATAATGTTGAGCCCTTCAGATACTCACTATCTTCTGTGTTCCTCTCCAAAATGATGAAGGTAAATCTCCTGTATAAAGTTAAGACCTTTAGATACTCACCATCTCCTGTATTTTTCTCCAAAGTGATGAAAGTAAATCTTCTATTTAATATTGAGCCCTGTAGGTACTCCAGGCCTTCTTTTCAAATAGGAATCTGTGTTGTCTCCAAAATTATACAGTTTAATTTTTAACACATGTTTAAAATTTGTTTAAAAAAGCACCCTTCAAATATTCACTGTTTTTTGTTGTATCTATAAATTTCTGAAGGGTACTTTTTTTTTTGTATAATGTTGAGCCCTTCAGATACTCACCATCTCGTGTGTTTCTCTGCCAAACGATGACGGTAAATCTCCTGTATAAAGTTAAGACCTTTAGATACTCACCATCTCCTGTGTTTTTCTCCAAAGTGATGAAAGTAAATCTTCTATTTAATATTGAGCCCTGTAGGTACTTCTGGCCTTCCTTTCAAATATGGATCTCTACATAATGATACAGTTAAATGTTTAACAAATTTTTAAAATGTGTTTAAAAAAGCACCCTTCAAATATTCACTGTTTTTTGTTCTGTCTATAAATTTCTGAAGGGTACTTTTTTTTTTTGTATACTGTTGAGCCCTTCAGATACTCACCATCTCCTGTGTTTTTCTCCAAAACGATGAAGGTAAATCTCCTGTATAAAGTTAAGACCTTTAGATACTCACCATCTCCTGTGTTTTTCTCCAAAGTGATGAAAGTAAATCTTCTATTTAATATTGAGCCCTGTAGGTACTTCTGGCCTTCCTTTCAAATATGGATCTCTACATAATGATACAGTTAAATGTTTAACAAATTTTTAAAATGTGTTTAAAAAAGCACCCTTCAAATATTCACTGTTTTTTGTTCTGTCTATAAATTTCTGAAGGGTACTTTTTTTTTTTGTATACTGTTGAGCCCTTCAGATACTCACCATCTCCTGTGTTTTTCTCCAAAACGATGAAGGCAAATCTCCTGTATAAAGTTAAGACCTTTAGATACTCACCATCTCCTGTGTTTTTATCCAAAGTGATGAAAGTAAATCTTCTATTTAATATTGAGCCCTGTAGGTACTTCTGGCCTTCCTTTAAAATATGGATCTCTACATAATGATACAGTTAAATTTTTAACAAATTTTTAAAATTTGTTTAAAAAAGCACCCTTCAAATATTCACTGTTTTTTGTTGTATCTATAAATTTCTGAAGGGTACTTTTTTTTTTGTATAATGTTGAGCCCTTCAGATACTCACCATCTCGTGTGTTTCTCTGCCAAACGATGACGGTAAATCTCCTGTATAAAGTTAAGACCTTTAGATACTCACCATCTCCTGTGTTTTTCTCCAAAGTGATGAAAGTAAATCTTCTATTTAATATTGAGCCCTGTAGGTACTTCTGGCCTTCCTTTTAAATATGGATCTCTACATAATGATACAGTTAAATGTTTAACAAATTTTTAAAATGTGTTTAAAAATCACCCTTCAAATATTCACTGTTTTTTGTTCTGTCTATAAATTTCTGAAGGGTACTTTTTTTTTTTGTATACTGTTGAGCCCTTCAGATACTCACCATCTCCTGTGTTTTTCTCCAAAACGATGAAGGTAAATCTCCTGTATAAAGTTAAGACCTTTAGATACTCACCATCTCCTGTGTTTTTCTCCAAAGTGATGAAAGTAAATCTTCTATTTAATATTGAGCCCTGTAGGTACTTCTGGCCTTCCCTTCAAATATGGATCTCTACATAATGATACAGTTAAATTTTTAACAAATTTTTAAAATTTGTTTAAAAAAGCACCCTTCAAATATTCACTGCTTTTTGTTCTATCTATAAATTTCTGAAGGGTACTTTTTTTTTTGTATAATGTTGAGCCCTTCAGATACTCACCATCTCCTGTGTTTTTCTGCCAAACGATGACGGTAAATCTCCTGTATAAAGTTAAGACCTTTAGATACTCACCATCTCCTGTGTTTTTCTCCAAAGTGATGAAAGTATATCTTCTATTTAATATTGAGCCCTGTAGGTACTTCTGGCCTTCCTTTAAAATATGGATCTCTGCATAATGATACAGTTAAATTTTTAACAAATTTTAAAAATGTGTTTTAAAAAGCACCCTTCAAATATTCACTGTTTTTTGTTCTATCTATAAATTTCTGAAGGGTACTTTTTTTTTTGTACAATGTTGAGCCCTTCAGATACTCACTATCTTCTGTGTTCCTCTCCAAAATGATGAAGGTAAATCTCCTGTATAAAGTTAAGCCCTTTAGATACTCACCATCTCCTGTGTTTTTCTCCAAAGTGATGAAAGTAAATCTTCTATTTAATATTGAGCCCTGTAGGTACTTCTGGCCTTCCTTTCAAATATGAATCTCTACATAATGATACAGTTAAATGTTTAACAAATTTTTAAAATGTGTTTAAAAAAGCACCCTTCAAATATTCACTGTTTTTTGTTCTGTCTATAAATTTCTGAAGGGTACTTTTTTTTTTGTATACTGTTGAGCCCTTCAGATACTCACCATCTCCTGTGTTTTGCTCCAAAATGATGAAGGTAAATCTCCTGTATAAAGTTAAGACCTTTAGATACTCACCATCTCCTGTATTTTTCTCCAAAGTGATGAAAGTAAATCTTCTATTTAATATTGAGCCCTGTAGGTACTCCAGGCCTTCTTTTCAAATATGAATCTGTGTTTGTCTCCAAAATTATACAGTTTAATTTTTAACACATGTTTAAAATTTGTTTAAAAAAGCACCCTTCAAATATTCACTGTTTTTTGTTGTATCTATAAATTTCTGAAGGGTACTTTTTTTTTGTATAATGTTGAGCCCTTCAGATACTCACCATCTCGTGTGTTTCTCTGCCAAACGATGACGGTAAATCTCCTGTATAAAGTTAAGACCTTTAGATACTCACCATCTCCTGTGTTTTTCTCCAAAGTGATGAAAGTAAATCTTCTATTTAATATTGAGCCCTGTAGGTACTTCTGGCCTTCCTTTCAAATATGGATCTCTACATAATGATACAGTTAAATGTTTAACAAATTTTTAAAATGTGTTTAAAAAAGCACCCTTCAAATATTCACTGTTTTTTGTTCTGTCTATAAATTTCTGAAGGGTACTTTTTTTTTTTGTATACTGTTGAGCCCTTCAGATACTCACCATCTCCTGTGTTTTTCTCCAAAACGATGAAGGTAAATCTCCTGTATAAAGTTAAGACCTTTAGATACTCACCATCTCCTGTGTTTTTCTCCAAAGTGATGAAAGTAAATCTTCTATTTAATATTGAGTCCTGTAGGTACTTCTGGCCTTCCTTTCAAATATGGATCTCTACATAATGATACAGTTAAATGTTTAACAAATTTTTAAAATGTGTTTAAAAAAGCACCCTTCAAATATTCACTGTTTTTTGTTCTGTCTATAAATTTCTGAAGGGTACTTTTTTTTGTTGAGCCCTTCAGATACTCACCATCTCCTGTGTTTTTCTCCAAAACGATGAAGGCAAATCTCCTGTATAAAGTTAAGACCTTTAGATACTCACCATCTCCTGTGTTTTTATCCAAAGTGATGAAAGTAAATCTTCTATTTAATATTGAGCCCTGTAGGTACTTCTGGCCTTCCTTTAAAAGATGGATCTCTACATAATGATACAGTTAAATTTTTAACAAATTTTTAAAATTTGTTTAAAAAAGCACCCTTCAAATATTCACTGTTTTTTGTTGTATCTATAAATTTCTGAAGGGTACTTTTTTTTTTGTATAATGTTGAGCCCTTCAGATACTCACCATCTCGTGTGTTTCTCTGCCAAACGATGACGGTAAATCTCCTGTATAAAGTTAAGACCTTTAGATACTCACCATCTCCTGTGTTTTTCTCCAAAGTGATGAAAGTAAATCTTCTATTTAATATTGAGCCCTGTAGGTACTTCTGGCCTTCCTTTCAAATATGGATCTCTACATAATGATACAGTTAAATGTTTAACAAATTTTTAAAATGTGTTTAAAAAAGCACCCTTCAAATATTCACTGTTTTTTGTTCTGTCTAAAAATTTCTGAAGGGTACTTTTTTTTTTTGTATACTGTTGAGCCCTTCAGATACTCACCATCTCCTGTGTTTTTCTCCAAAACGATGAAGGTAAATCTCCTGTATAAAGTTAAGACCTTTAGATACTCACCATCTCCTGTGTTTTTCTCCAAAGTGATGAAAGTAAATCTTCTATTTAATATTGAGCCCTGTAGGTACTTCTGGCCTTCCTTTAAAATATGGATCTCTACATAATGATACAGTTAAATTTTTAACAAATTTTTAAAATGTGTTTAAAAAAGCACCCTTCAAATATTCACTGTTTTTTGTTCTGTCTATAAATTTCTGAAGGGTACTTTTTTTTTTTGTACACTGTTGAGCCCTTCAGATACTCACCATCTCCTGTGTTTTGCTCCAAATATATGAAGGTAAATCTCCTGTATAAAGTTAAGCCCTTTAGATACTCACCATCTCCTGTGTTTTTCTCCAAAGTGATGAAAGTAAATCTTCTATTTAATATTGAGCCCTGTAGGTACTTCAGGCCTTCTTTTCAAATATGAATCTGTGTTTGTCTCCAAAATTATACAGTTAAATTTTTAACACATTTTTAAAATTTGTTTAAAAAAGCACCCTTCAAATATTCACTGTTTTTTGTTCTATCTATAAATTTCTGAAGGGTACTTTTTTTTTTTCTATAATGTTGAGCCCTTTAGATACTCACCATCTCCTGTGTTTCTCTGCCAAACGATGACGGTAAATCTCCTGTATAAAGTTAAGACCTTTAGATACTCACCATCTCCTGTGTTTTTCTCCAAAGTGATGAAAGTAAATCTTCTATTTAATATTGAGCCCTGTAGGTACTTCTGGCCTTTCTTTCAAATATGGATCTCTACATAATGATACAGTTAAATTTTTAACAAATTTTTAAAATTTGTTTAAAAAAGCACCCTTCAAATATTCACTGTTTTTTGTTCTATCTATAAATTTCTGAAGGGTACTTTTTTTTTTGTATAATGTTGAGCCTTTCAGATACTCACCATCTCCTGTGTTTTTCTGCCAAACGATGATGGTAAATCTCCTGTATAAAGTTAAGACCTTTAGATACTCACCATCTCCTGTGTTTTTCTCCAAAGTGATGAAAGTAAATCTTCTATTTAATATTGAGCCCTGTAGGTACTTCTGGCCTTCCTTTAAAATATGGATCTCTGCATAATGATACAGTTAAATTTTTAACAAATTTTTAAAATGTGTTTAACAAAGTACCCTTCAAATATTCACTGTTTTTTGTTCTGTCTATAAATTTCTGAAGGGTACTTTTTTTTTTTGTATACTGTTGAGCCCTTCAGATACTCACCATCTCCTGTGTTTTGCTCCAAATATATGAAGGTAAATCTCCTGTATAAAGTTAAGACCTTTAGATACTCACCATCTCCTGTGTTTTTCTCCAAAGTGATGAAATTAAATCTTCTATTTAATATTGAGCCCTGTAGGTACTTCTAGCCTTTTTTCAAATATGGATCTCTACATAATGATACAGTTAAATTTTTAACAAATTTTTAAAATTTGTTTAAAAAAGCACCCTTCAAATATTCACTGTTTTTTGTTCTATCTATAAATTTCTGAAGGGTACTTTTTTTTTTTTGTATAATGTTGAGCCCTTCAGATACTCACTATCTCCTGTGTTTTTCTGCCAAACGATGATGGTAAATCTGTATAAAGTTAAGACCTTTAGATACTCACCATCTCCTGTGTTTTTCTCCAAAGTGATGAAATTAAATCTTCTATTTAATATTGAGCCCTGTAGGTACTTCTAGCCTTTTTTCAAATATGGATCTCTACATAATGATACAGTTAAATTTTTAACAAATTTTTAAAATTTGTTTAAAAAAGCACCCTTCAAATATTCACTGTTTTTTGTTCTATCTATAAATTTCTGAAGGGTACTTTTTTTTTGTATAATGTTGAGCCCTTCAGATACTCACTATCTCCTGTGTTTTTATGCCAAACGATGATGGTAAATCTCCTGTATAAAGTTAAGACCTTTAGATACTCACCATCTCCTGTGTTTTTCTCCAAAGTGATGAAAATAAATCTTCTATTTAATATTGAGCCCTGTAGGTACTTCTGGACTTCCTTTCAAATATGGATCTCTGCATAATGATACAGTTAAATTTTTAACAAATTTTTAAAATGTGTTTAAAAAGCACCCTTCAAATATTCACTGTTTTTTGTTGTATCTATAAATGTCTGAAGGGTACTTTTTTTTTTGTATAATGTTGAGCCCTTCAGATACTCACTATCTTCTGTGTTCCTCTCCAAAATGATGAAGGTAAATCTCCTGTATAAAGTTAAGCCCTTTAGATACTCACCATCTCCTGTGTTTTTCTCCAAAGTGATGAAAGTAAATCTTCTATTTAATATTGAGCCCTGTAGGTACTCCAGGCCTTCTTTTCAAATATGAATCTGTGTTTGTCTCCAAAATTATACAGTTAAATTTTTAACACATTTTTTAAATTTGTTTAAAAAAGCACCCTTCAAATATTCACTGTTTTTTGTTCTGTCTATAAATTTCTGAAGGGTCCTTTTTTTTTCTATAATGTTGAGCCCTTCAGATACTCACCATCTCCTGTGTTTTTCTCCAAAATGATGAAGGTAAATCTCCTGTATAAAGTTAAGCCCTTTAGATACTCACCATCTCCTGTGTTTTTCTCCAAAGTGATGAAAGTAAATCTTCTATTTAATATTGAGCCCTGTAGGTACTTCTGGCCTTCCTTTAAAATATGGATCTCTGCATAATGATACAGTTAAATTTTTAACAAATTTTTAAAATGTGTTTAAAAAAGCACCCTTCAAATATTCACTGTTTTTTGTTCTGTCTATAAATTTCTGAAGGGTACTTTTTTTTTTTGTATACTGTTGAGCCCTTCAGATACTCACCATCTCCTGTGTTTTGCTCCAAATATATGAAGGTAAATCTCCTGTATAAAGTTAAGCCATTTAGATACTCACCATCTCCTGTGTTTTTCTCCAAAGTGATGAAAGTAAATCTTCTATTTAATATTGAGCCCTGTAGGTACTTCAGGCCTTCTTTTCAAATATGAATCTGTGTTTGTCTCCAAAATTATACAGTTAAATTTTTAACACATTTTTAAAATTTGTTTAAAAAAGCACCCTTCAAATATTCACTGTTTTTTTTCTGTCTATAAATTTCTGAAGGGTACTTTTTTTTTTTCTACAATGTTGAGCCCTTCAGATACTCACCATCTCCTGTGTTTCTCTGCCAAACGATGACGGTAAATCTCCTGTATAAAGTTAAGACCTTTAGATACTCACCATCTCCTGTGTTTTTCTCCAAAGTGATGAAAGTAAATCTTCTATTTAATATTGAGCCCTGTAGGTACTTCTGGCCTTTCTTTCAAATATGGATCTCTACATAATGATACAGTTAAATTTTTAACAAATTTTTAAAATTGGTTTTAAAAAGCACCCTTCAAATATTCACTGTTTTTTGTTCTATCTATAAATTTCTGAAGGGTACTTTTTTTTTTGTATAATGTTGAGCCCTTCAGATACTCACCATCTCCTGTGTTTTTCTGCCAAACGATGATGGTAAATCTCCTGTATAAAGTTAAGACCTTTAGATACTCACCATCTCCTGTGTTTTTCTCCAAAGTGATGAAAGTAAATCTTCTATTTAATATTGAGCCCTGTAGGTACTTCTGGCCTTCCTTTAAAATATGGATCTCTGCATAATGATACAGTTAAATTTTTAACAAATTTTTAAAATGTGTTTAACAAAGCACCCTTCAAATATTCACTGTTTTTTGTTCTGTCTATAAATTTCTGAAGGGTACTTTTTTTTTTGTATACTGTTGAGCCCTTCAGATACTCACCATCTCCTGTGTTTTGCTCCAAATATATGAAGGTAAATCTCCTGTATAAAGTTAAGACCTTTAGATACTCACCATCTCCTGTGTTTTTCTCCAAAGTGATGAAATTAAATCTTCTATTTAATATTGAGCCCTGTAGGTACTTCTAGCCTTTTTTCAAATATGGATCTCTCCATAATGATACAGTTAAATTTTTAACAAATTTTTAAAATTTGTTTAAAAAAGCACCCTTCAAATATTCACTGTTTTTTGTTCTCTCTATAAATTTCTGAAGGGTACTTTTTTTTTTTTTGTATAATGTTGAGCCCTTCAGATACTCACTATCTCCTGTGTTTTTCTGCCAAACGATGATGGTAAATCTGTATAAAGTTAAGACCTTTAGATACTCACCATCTCCTGTGTTTTTCTCCAAAGTGATGAAATTAAATCTTCTATTTAATATTGAGCCCTGTAGGTACTTCTAGCCTTTTTTCAAATATGGATCTCTACATAATGATAGTTAAATTTTTAACAAATTTTTAAAATTTGTTTAAAAAAGCACCCTTCAAATATTCACTGTTTTTTGTTCTATCTATAAATTTCTGAAGGGTACTTTTTTTTTTGTATAATGTTGAGCCCTTCAGATACTCACTATCTCCTGTGTTTTTATGCCAAACGATGATGGTAAATCTCCTGTATAAATTTAAGACCTTTAGATACTCACCATCTCCTGTGTTTTTCTCCAAAGTGATGAAAATAAATCTTCTATTTAATATTGAGCCCTGTAGGTACTTCTGGACTTCCTTTCAAATATGGATCTCTGCATAATGATACAGTTAAATTTTTAACAAATTTTTAAAATGTGTTTAAAAAGCACCCTTCAAATATTCACTGTTTTTTGTTGTATCTATAAATGTCTGAAGGGTACTTTTTTTTTTGTATAATGTTGAGCCCTTCAGATACTCACTATCTTCTGTGTTCCTCTCCAAAATGATGAAGGTAAATCTCCTGTATAAAGTTAAGCCGTTTAGATACTCACTATCTTCTGTGTTTTTCTCCAAAGTGATGAAAGTAAATCTTCTATTTAATATTGAGCCCTGTAGGTACTTCAGGCCTTCTTTTCAAATATGAATCTGTGTTTGTCTCCAAAATTATACAGTTAAATTTTTAACACATTTTTAAAATTTGTTTAAAAATGCACCCTTCAAATATTCAGTTTTTTTTCTGTCTATAAATTTCTGAAGGGTACTTTTTTTTTTCTATAATGTTGAGCCCTTCAGATACTCACCATCTCCTGTGTTTCTCTGCCAAACGATGACGGTAAATCTCCTGTATAAAGTTAAGACCTTTAGATACTCACCATCTCCTGTGTTTTTCTCCAAAGTGATGAAAGTAAATGTTCTATTTAATATTGAGCCCTGTAGGTACTTCTGGCCTTTCTTTCAAATATGGATCTCTACATAATGATACAGTTAAATTTTTAACAAATTTTTAAAATTTGTTTAAAAAAGCACCCTTCAAATATTCACTGTTTTTTGTTCTATCTATAAATTTCTGAAGGGTACTTTTTTTTTTGTATAATGTTGAGCCCTTCAGATACTCACCATCTCCTGTGTTTTGCTCCAAATATATGACGGTAAATCTCCTGTATAAAGTTAAGCCCTTTAGATACTCACCATCTCCTGTGTTTTTCTCCAAAGTGATGAAAGTAAATCTTCTATTTAATATTGAGCCCTGTAGGTACTTCAGGCCTTCTTTTCAAATATGAATCTGTGTTTGTCTCCAAAATTATACAGTTAAATTTTTAACACATTTTTAAAATTTGTTTAAAAAAGCATCCTTCAAATATTCACTGTTTTTTGTTCTATCTATAAATTTCTGAAGGGTACTTTTTTTTTTCCTATAATGTTGAGCCCTTTAGATACTCACCATCTCCTGTGTTTCTCTGCCAAACGATGACGGTAAATCTCCTGTATAAAGTTAAGACCTTTAGATACTCACCATCTCCTGTGTTTTTCTCCAAAGTGATGAAAGTAAATCTGCTATTTAATATTGAGCCCTGTAGGTACTTCTGGCCTTCCTTTTAAATATGGATCTCTAGATAATGATACAGTTAAATGTTTAGCAAATTTTTAAAATGTGTTTAAAAAAGCACCCTTCAAATATTCACTGTTTTTTGTTCTGTCTATAAATTTCTGAAGGGTACTTTTTTTTTTTGTATACTGTTGAGCCCTTCAGATACTCACCATCTCCTGTGTTTTTCTCCAAAACGATGAAGGTAAATCTCCTGTATAAAGTTAAGACCTTTAGATACTCACCATCTCCTGTGTTTTTCTCCAAAGTGATGAAAGTAAATCTTCTATTTAATATTGAGCCCTGTAGGTACTTCTGGCCTTCCTTTTAAATATGGATCTCTACATAATGATACAGTTAAATGTTTAAAAAAATTTTAAAATGTGTTTAAAAAAGCACCCTTCAAATATTCACTGTTTTTTGTTCTGTCTATAAATTTCTGAAGGGTACTTTTTTTTTTGTATACTGTTGAGCCCTTCAGATACTCACCATCTCCTGTGTTTTTCTCCAAAACGATGAAGGTAAATCTCCTGTATAAAGTTAAGACCTTTAGATACTCACCATCTCCTGTGTTTTTCTCCAAAGTGATGAAAGTAAATCTTCTATTTAATATTGAGCCCTGTAGGTACTTCTGGCCTTCCTTTCAAATATGGATCTCTGCATAATGATACAGTTAAATTTTTAACAAATTTTTAAAATGTGTTTAAAAAAGCACCCTTCAAATATTCACTGTTTTTTGTTCTGTCTATAAATTTCTGAAGGGTACTTTTTTTTTTTGTATACTGTTGAGCCCTTCAGATACTCACCATCTCCTGTGTTTTTCTCCAAAACGATGAAGGTAAATCTCCTGTATAAAGTTAAGACCTTTAGATACTCACCATCTCCTGTGTTTTTCTCCAAAGTGATGAAAGTAAATCTTCTATTTAATATTGAGCCCTGTAGGTACTTCTGGCCTTCCTTTCAAATATGGATCTCTACATAATGATACAGTTAAATTTTTAACAAATTTTTAAAATTTGTTTAAAAAAGCACCCTTCAAATATTCACTGTTTTTTGTTCTATCTATAAATTTCTGAAGGGTACTTTTTTTTTTTGTATAATGTTGAGCCGTTCAGATACTCACCATCTCCTGTGCTTTTCTGCCAAACGATGACGGTAAATCTCCTGTATAAAGTTAAGACCTTTAGATACTCACCATCTCCTGTGTTTTTCTCCAAAGTGATGAAAGTAAATCTTCTATTTAATATTGAGCCCTGTAGGTACTTCTGGCCTTCCTTTAAAATATGGATCTCTGCATAATGATACAGTTAAATTTTTAACAAATTTTTTAAATGTGTTTAAAAAAGCACCCTTCAAATATTCACTGTTTTTTGTTCTATCTATAAATTTCTGAAGGGTACTTTTTTTTTTGTATAATGTTGAGCCCTTCAGATACTCACTATCTTCTGTGTTCCTCTCCAAAATGATGAAGGTAAATCTCCTGTATAAAGTTAAGCCCTTTAGATACTCACAATCTCCTGTGTTTTTCTCCAAAGTGATGAAAGTAAATCTTCTATTTAATATTGAGCCCTATAGGTACTCTAGGCCTTCTTTTCAAATTTGAAACTGTGTTTGTCTCCAAAATTATACAGTTTAATTTTTAACACATTTTTAAAATTTGTTTAAAAAAGCACCCTTCAAATATTCACTGTTTTTTGTTCTGTCTATAAATTTCTGAAGGGTACTTTTTTTTTTTCTATAATGTTGAGCCCTTCAGATACTCACCATCTCCTGTGTTTTAATGCGAAACGATGACGGTAAATCTCCTGTATAAAGTTAAGACCTTTAGATACTCACCATCTCCTGTGTTTTTCTCCAAAGTGATGAAAGTAAATCTTCTATTTAATATTGAGCCCTGTAGGTACTTCTGGCCTTCCTTTCAAATATGAATCTCTACATAATGATACAGTTAAATGTTTAACAAATTTTTAAAATGTGTTTAAAAAAGCACCCTTCAAATATTCACTGTTTTTTGTTCTATCTATAAATTTCTGAAGGGTACTTTTTTTTTTGTATAATGTTGTGCCCTTCAGATATTCACCATCTCCTGTGTTTTTCTGCCAAACGATGATGGTAAATCTCCTGTATAAAGTTAAGACCTTTAGATACTCACCATCTCCTGTGTTTTTCTCCAAAGTGATGAAAGTAAACCTTCTATTTAATATTGAGCCCTGTAGGTACTTCTGGCCTTTCTTTCAAATATGGATCTCTACATAATGATACAGTTAAATTTTTAACAAATTTTTAAAATTTGTTTAAAAAAGCACCCTTCAAATATTCACTGTTTTTTGTTCTATCTATAAATTTCTGAAGGGTACTTTTTTTTTGTATAATGTTGAGCCCTTCAGATACTCACCATCTCCTGTGTTTTTCTGCCAAACGATGATGGTAAATCTCCTGTATAAAGTTAAGACCTTTAGATACTCACCATCTCCTGTGTTTTTCTCCAAAGTGATGAAAGTAAATCTTCTATTTAATATTGAGCCCTGTAGGTACTTCTGGCCTTCCTTTCAAATATGAATCTCTACATAATGATACAGTTAAATGTTTAACAAATTTTTAAAATGTGTTTAAAAAAGCACCCTTCAAATATTCACTGTTTTTTGTTCTATCTATAAATTTCTGAAGGGTACTTTTTTTTTTTGTATAATGTTGAGCCCTTCAGATATTCACCATCTCCTGTGTTTTTCTGCCAAACGATGATGGTAAATCTCCTGTATAAAGACCTTTAGATACTCACCATCTCCTGTGTTTTTCTCCAAAGTGATGAAAGTAAATCTTCTATTTAATATTGAGCCCTGTAGGTACTTCTGGCCTTTCTTTCAAATATGGATCTCTGCATAATGATACAGTTAAATTTTTAACAAATTTTTAAAATGTGTTTAAAAAAGCACCCTTCAAATATTCACTGTTTTTTGTTCTGTCTATAAATTTCTGAAGGGTACTTTTTTTTTTGTATACTGTTGAGCCCTTCAGATACTCACCATCTCCTGTGTTTTGCTCCAAATATATGAAGGTAAATCTCCTGTATAAAGTTAAGCCCTTTAGATACTCACCATCTCCTGTGTTTTTCTCCAAAGTGATGAAAGTAAATCTTCTATTTAATATTGAGCCCTGTAGGTACTTCAGGCCTTCTTTTCAAATATGAATCTGTGTTTGTCTCCAAAATTATACAGTTAAATTTTTAACACATTTTTAAAATTTGTTTAAAAAAGCACCCTTCAAATATTCACTGTTTTTTGTTCTATCTATAAATTTCTGAAGGGTACTTTTTTTTTTTTTTATAATGTTGAGCCCTTTAGATACTCACCATCTCCTGTGTTTTTCTGCCAAACGATGACGGTAAATCTCCTGTATAAAGTTAAGACCTTTAGATACTCACCATCTCCTGTGTTTTTCTCCAAAGTGATGAAAGTAAATCTTCTATTTAATATTGAGCCCTGTAGGTACTTCTGGCCTTCCTTTCAAATATGGATCTCTGCATAATGATACAGTTAAATTTTAAACAAATTTTTGAAATGTGTTTAAAAAAGCACCCTTCAAATATTCACTGTTTTTTGTTCTATCTATAAATTTCTGAAGGGTACTTTTTTTTTTTTTTATAATGTTGAGCCCTTTAGATACTCACCATCTCCTGTGTTTCTCTGCCAAACGATGACGGTAAATCTCCTGTATAAAGTTAAGACCTTTAGATACTCACCATCTCCTGTGTTTTTCTCCAAAGTGATGAAAGTAAATCTTCTATTTAATATTGAGCCCTGTAGGTACTTCTGGCCTTCCTTTTAAATATGGATCTCTGCATAATGATACAGTTAAATTTTTAACAAATTTTTAAAATGTGTTTAAAAAAGCACCCTTCAAATATTTACTGTTTTTGGTTCTATCTATAAATTTCTGAAGGGTACTTTTTTTTTGTATAATGTTGAGCCCTTCAGATACTCACTATCTTCTGTGTTCCTCTCCAAAATGATGAAGGTAAATCTCCTGTATAAAGTTAAGCCGTTTAGATACTCACCATCTCCTGTGTTTTTCTCCAAAGTGATGAAAGTAAATCTTCTATTTAATATTGAGCCCTGTAGGTACTTCAGGCCTTCTTTTCAAATATGAATCTGTGTTTGTCTCCAAAATTATACAGTTAAATTTTTAACACATTTTTAAAATTTGTTTAAAAAAGCAGCCTTCAAATATTCACTGTTTTTTGTTCTGTCTATAAATTTCTGAAGGGTACTTTTTTTTTTTGTATACTGTTGAGCCCTTCAGATACTCACCATCTCCTGCGTTTTTCTCCAAAACGATGAAGGTAAATCTCCTGTATAAAGTTAAGACCTTTAGATACTCACCATCTCCTGTGTTTTTCTCCAAAGTGATGAAAGTAAATCTTCTATTTAATATTGAGCCCTGTAGGTACTTCTGGCCTTCCTTTCAAATATGAATCTCTACATAATGATACAGTTAAATGTTTAACAAATTTTTAAAATGTGTTTAAAAAAGCACCCTTCAAATATTCACTGTTTTTTGTTCTGTCTATAAATTTCTGAAGGGTACTTTTTTTTTTTCTATAATGTTGAGCCCTTCAGATACTCACCATCTCCTGTGTTTCTCTGCCAAACGATGACGGTAAATTTCCTGTATAAAGTTAAGACCTTTAGATACTCACCATCTCCTGTGTTTTTCTCCAAAGTGATGAAATTAAATCTTCTATTTAATATTGAGCCCTGTAGGTACTTCTAGCCTTTTTTCAAATATGGATCTCTACATAACGATACAGTTAAATTTTTAACAAATTTTTAAAATTTGTTTAAAAAAGCACCCTTCAAATATTCACTGTTTTTTGTTCTGTCTATAAATTTCTGAAGGGTACTTTTTTTTTTTCTATAATGTTGAGCCCTTCAGATACTCACCATCTCCTGTGTTTCTCTGCCAAACGATGACGGTAAATTTCCTGTATAAAGTTAAGACCTTTAGATACTCACCATCTCCTGTGTTTTTCTCCAAAGTGATGAAATTAAATCTTCTATTTAATATTGAGCCCTGTAGGTACTTCTAGCCTTTTTTCAAATATGGATCTCTACATAACGATACAGTTAAATTTTTAACAAATTTTTAAAATTTGTTTAAAAAAGCACCCTTCAAATATTCACTGTTTTTTGTTCTATCTATAAATTTCTGAAGGGTACTTTTTTTTTGTATAATGTTGAGCCCTTCAGATACTCACTATCTCCTGTGTTTTTCTGCCAAACGATGATGGTAAATCTCCTGTATAAAGTTAAGACCTTTAGATACTCACCATCTCCTGTGTTTTTCTCCAAAGTGATGAAATTAAATCTTCTATTTAATATTGAGCCCTGTAGGTACTTCTAGCCTTTTTTCAAATATGAATCTCTACATAATGATACAGTTAAATGTTTAACAAATTTTTAAAATGTGTTTAAAAAAGCACCCTTCAAATATTCACTGTTTTTTGTTCTGTCTATAAATTTCTGAAGGGTACTTTTTTTTTTTGTATACAGTTGAGCCCTTCAGATACTCACCATCTCCTGTGTTTTGCTCCAAAATGATTAAGGTAAATCTCCTGTATAAAGTTAAGACCTTTAGATACTCACCATCTCCTGTGTTTTTCTCCAAAGTGATGAAAGTAAATCTTCTACTTAATATTGAGCCCTGTAGGTACTCCAGGCCTTCTTTTCAAATATGAATCTGTGTTTGTCTCCAAAATTATACAGTTAAATTTTTAACACATTTTTAAAATTTGTTTAAAAAAGCACCCTTCAAATATTCACTGTTTTTTGTTCTGTCTATAAATTTCTGAAGGGTACTCTTTTTTTTTCTATAATGTTGAGCCCTTCAGATACTCACCATCTCCTGTGTTTCTCTGCCAAACGATGACGGTAAATCTCCTGTATAAAGTTAAGACCTTTAGATACTCACCATCTCCTGTGTTTTTCTCCAAAGTGATGAAATTAAATCTTCTATTTAATATTGAGCCCTGTAGGTAATTCTAGCCTTTTTTCAAATATGGATCTCTACATAATGATACAGTTAAATTTTTAACAAATTTTTAAAATTTGTTTAAAAAAGCACCCTTCAAATATTCACTGTTTTTTGTTCTATCTATAAATTTCTGAAGGGTACTTTTTTTTTTGTATAATGTTGAGCCCTTCAGATACTCACTATCTCCTCTGTTTTTCTGCCAAACGATGATGGTAAATCTCCTGTATAAAGTTAAGACCTTTAGATACTCACCATCTCCTGTGTTTTTCTCGAAAGTGATGAAAATAAATCTTCTATTTAATATTGAGCCCTGTAGGTACTTCTGGACTTCCTTTCAAATATGGATCTCTGCATAATGATACAGTTAAATTTTTAACAAATTTTTAAAATGTGTTTAAAAAAGCACCCTTCAAATATTCACTGTTTTTTGTTGTATCTATAAATGTCTGAAGGGTACTTTTTTTTTGTATAATGTTGAGCCCTTCAGATACTCACTATCTTCTGTGTTCCTCTCCAAAATGATGAAGGTAAATCTCCTGTATAAAGTTAAGCCCTTTAGATACTCACCATCTCCTGTGTTTTTCTCCAAAGTGATGAAAGTAAATCTTCTATTTAATATTGAGCCCTGTAGGTACTCCAGGCCTTCTTTTCAAATATGAATCTGTGTTTGTCTCCAAAATTATACAGTTAAATTTTTAACACATTTTTTAAATTTGTTTAAAAAAGCACCCTTCAAATATTCACTGTTTTTTGTTCTGTCTATAAATTTCTGAAGGGTACTTTTTTTTTTCTATAATGTTGACCCCTTCAGATACTCACCATCTCCTGTGTTTTTCTCCAAAATGATGAAGGTAAATCTCCTTTATAAAGTTAAGCCCTTTAGATACTCACCATCTCCTGTGTTTTTCTCCAAAGTGATGAAAGTAAATCTTCTATTTAATATTGAGCCCTGTAGGTACTTCTGGCCTTCCTTTAAAATATGGATCTCTGCATAATGATACAGTTAAATTTTAAACAAATTTTTAAAATGTGTTTGAAAAAGCACCCTTCAAATATTCACTGTTTTTTGTTCTATCTATAAATTGCTGAAGGGTACTTTTTTTAATGTATAATGTTGAGCCCTTCAGATACTCACTATCTTCTGTGTTCCTCTCCAAAATGATGAAGGTAAATCTCCTGTATAAAGTTAAGCCGTTTAGATACTCACCATCTCCTGTGTTTTTCTCCAAAGTGATGAAAGTAAATCTTCTATTTAATATTGAGCCCTGTAGGTACTTCAGGCCTTCTTTTCAAATATGAATCTGTGTTTGTCTCCAAAATTATACAGTTAAATTTTTAACACATTTTAAAAATTTGTTTAAAAAAGCACCCTTCAAATATTCACTGTTTTTTGTTCTATCTATAAATTTCTGAAGGGTACTTTTTTTTTTTCTATAATGTTGAGCCCTTTAGATACTCACCATCTCCTGTGTTTCTCTGCCAAACGATGACGGTAAATCTCCTGTATAAAGTTAAGACCTTTAGATACTCACCATCTCCTTTGTTTTTCTCCAAAGTGATGAAAGTAAATCTTCTATTTAATATTGAGCCCTGTAGGTACTTCTGGCCTTCCTTTTAAATATGGATCTCTACATAATGATACAGTTAAATTTTTAACAAATTTTTAAAATTTGTTTAAAAAAGCACCCTTCAAATATTCACTGTTTTTTGTTCTATCTATAAATTTCTGAAGGGTACTTTTTTTTTTTGTATAATGTTGAGCCCTTCAGATACTCACCATCTCCTGTGTTTTTCTGCCAAACGATGACGGTAAATCTCCTGTATAAAGTTAAGGCCTTTAGATACTCACCATCTCCTGTGTTTTTCTCCAAAGTGATGAAAGTAAATCTTCTATTTAATATTGAGCCCTGTAGGTACTTCTGGCCTTCCTTTTAAATATGGATCTCTACATAATGATACAGTGAAATGTTTAACAAATTTTTAAAATGTGTTTAAAAAAGCACCCTTCAAATATTCAGTGTTTTTTGTTCTGTCTATAAATTTCTGAAGGGTACCTTTTTTTTTTGTATACAGTTGAGCCCTTCAGATACTCACCATCTCCTGTGTTTTGCTCCAAAATGATGAAGGTAAATCTCCTGTATAAAGTTAAGACCTTTAGATACTCACCATCTCCTGTGTTTTTCTCCAAAGTGATGAAAGTAAATCTTCTATTTAATATTGAGCCCTGTAGGTACTTCTGGACTTCCTTTCAAATATGGATCTCTGCATAATGATACAGTTAAATTTTTAACAAATTTTTAAAATGTGTTTAAAAAAGCACCCTTCAAATATTCACTGTTTTTTGTTGTATCTATAAATGTATGAAGGGTACTTTTTTTTTTGTATAATGTTGAGCCCTTCAGATACTCACTATCTTCTGTGTTCCTCTCCAAAATGATGAAGGTAAATCTCCTGTATAAAGTTAAGCCCTTTAGATACTCACCATCTCCTGTGTTTTTCTCCAAAGTGATGAAAGTAAATCTTCTATTTAATATTGAGCCCTGTAGGTACTCCAGGCCTTCTTTTCAAATATGAATCTGTGTTTGTCTCCAAAATTATACAGTTAAATTTTTAACACATTTTTTAAATTTGTTTAAAAAAGCACCCTTCAAATATTCACTGTTTTTTGTTCTGTCTATAAATTTCTGAAGGGTACTTTTTTTTTCCTATAATGTTGAGCCCTTCAGATACTCACCATCTCCTGTGTTTTGCTCCAAATATATGAAGGTAAATCTCCTGTATAAAGTTAAGCCCTTTAGATACTCACCATCTCCTGTGTTTTTCTCCAAAGTGATGAAAGTAAATCTTCTATTTAATATTGAGCCCTGTAGGTACTTCAGGCCTTCTTTTCAAATATGAATCTGTGTTTGTCTCCAAAATTATACAGTTAAATTTTTAACACATTTTTAAAATTTGTTTAAAAAAGCACCCTTCAAATATTCACTGTTTTTTGTTCTATCTATAAATTTCCGAAGGGTACTTTTTTTTTTTCTATAATGTTGAGCCCTTTAGATACTCACCATCTCCTGTGTTTCTCTGCCAAACGATGACGGTAAATCTCCTGTATAAAGTTAAGACCTTTAGATACTCACCATCTCCTGTGTTTTTCTCCAAAGAGATGAAAGTAAATCTTCTATTTAATACTGAGCCCTGTAGGTACTTCTGGCCTTCCTTTTAAATATGGATCTCTACATAATGATACAGTTAAATGTTTAACAAATTTTTTAAATGTGTTTAAAAAAGCACCCTTCAAATATTCACTGTTTTTTGTTCTGTCTATAAATTTCTGAAGGGTACTTTTTTTTTGGTGTACTGTTGAGCCCTTCAGATACTCACCATCTCCTGTGTTTTTCTCCAAAACGATGAAGGCAAATCTCCTGTATAAAGTTAAGACCTTTAGATACTCACCATCTCCTGTGTTTTTCTCCAAAGTGATGAAAGTAAATCTTCTATTTAATATTGAGCCCTGTAGGTACTTCTGGCCTTCCTTTCAAATATGGATCTCTACATAATGATAGTTAAATTTTTAACAAATTTTTAAAATTTGTTTAAAAAAGCACCCTTCAAATATTCACTGTTTTTTGTTCTATCTATACATTTCTGAAGGGTACTTTTTTTTTTGTATAATGTTGAGCCCTTCAGATACTCACTATCTTCTGTGTTCCTCTCCAAAATGATGAAGGTAAATCTCCTGTATAAAGTTAAGCCCTTTAGATACTCACCATCTCCTGTGTTTTTCTCCAAAGTGATGAAAGTAAATCTTCTATTTAATATTGAGCCCTGTAGGTACTCCAGGCCTTCTTTTCAAATATGAATCTGTGTTTGTCTCCAAAATTATACAGTTAAATTTTTAACACATTTTTTAAATTTGTTTAAAAAAGCACCCTTCAAATATTCACTGTTTTTTGTTCTGTCTATAAATTTCTGAAGGGTACTTTTTTTTTCCTATAATGTTGAGCCCTTCAGATACTCACCATCTCCTGTGTTTTGCTCCAAATATATGAAGGTAAATCTCCTGTATAAAGTTAAGCCCTTTAGATACTCACCATCTCCTGTGTTTTTCTCCAAAGTGATGAAAGTAAATCTTCTATTTAATATTGAGCCCTGTAGGTACTTCAGGCCTTCTTTTCAAATATGAATCTGTGTTTGTCTCCAAAATTATACAGTTAAATTTTTAACACATTTTTAAAATTTGTTTAAAAAAGCACCCTTCAAATATTCACTGTTTTTTGTTCTATCTATAAATTTCCGAAGGGTACTTTTTTTTTTTCTATAATGTTGAGCCCTTTAGATACTCACCATCTCCTGTGTTTCTCTGCCAAACGATGACGGTAAATCTCCTGTATAAAGTTAAGACCTTTAGATACTCACCATCTCCTGTGTTTTTCTCCAAAGAGATGAAAGTAAATCTTCTATTTAATACTGAGCCCTGTAGGTACTTCTGGCCTTCCTTTTAAATATGGATCTCTACATAATGATACAGTTAAATGTTTAACAAATTTTTTAAATGTGTTTAAAAAAGCACCCTTCAAATATTCACTGTTTTTTGTTCTGTCTATAAATTTCTGAAGGGTACTTTTTTTTTGGTGTACTGTTGAGCCCTTCAGATACTCACCATCTCCTGTGTTTTTCTCCAAAACGATGAAGGCAAATCTCCTGTATAAAGTTAAGACCTTTAGATACTCACCATCTCCTGTGTTTTTCTCCAAAGTGATGAAAGTAAATCTTCTATTTAATATTGAGCCCTGTAGGTACTTCTGGCCTTCCTTTCAAATATGGATCTCTACATAATGATAGTTAAATTTTTAACAAATTTTTAAAATTTGTTTAAAAAAGCACCCTTCAAATATTCACTGTTTTTTGTTCTATCTATACATTTCTGAAGGGTACTTTTTTTTTTGTATAATGTTGAGCCCTTCAGATACTCACCATCTCCTGTGTTTTTCTCCAAAACGATGAAGGTAAATCTCCTGTATAAAGTTAAGACCTTTAGATACTCACCATCTCCTGTGTTTTTCTCCAAAGTGATGAAAGTAAATCTTCTATTTAATATTGAGCCCTGTAGGTACTTCTGGCCTTCCTTTCAAATATGAATCTCTACATAATGATACAGTTCAATGTTTAACAATTTTTCAAAATGTGTTTAAAAAAGCACCCTTCAAATATTCACTGTTTTTTGTTCTGTCTATAAATATCTGAAGGGTACTTTTTTTTTTGTATACTGTTGAGCCCTTCAGATACTCACCATCTCCTGTGTTTTTCTCCAAAACGATGAAGGTAAATCTCCTGTATAAAGGTAAGACCTTTAGATACTCACCATCTCCGGTGTTTTTCTCCAAAGTGATGAAAGTAAATCTTCTATTTAATATTGAGCCCTGTAGGTACTTCTGGCCTTCCTTTCAAATATGAATCTCTACATAATGATACAGTTAAATGTTTAACAAATTTTTAAAATGTGTTTAAAAAAGCACCCTTCAAATATTCACTGTTTTTTGTTCTGTCTATAAATTATTGAAGGGTACTTTTTTTTTGGTATACTGTTGAGCCCTTCAGATACTCACCATCTCCTGTGTTTTTCTCCAAAACGATGAAGGTAAATCTCCTGTATAAAGTTAAGACCTTTAGATACTCACCATCTCCTGTGTTTTTCTCCAAAGTGATGAAAGTAAATCTTCTATTTAATATTGAGCCCTGTAGGTACTTCTGGCCTTCCTTTCAAATATGAATCTCTACATAATGATACAGTTCAATGTTTAACAAATTTTCAAAATGTGTTTAAAAAAGCACCCTTCAAATATTCACTGTTTTTTGTTCTGTCTATAAATTTCTGAAGGGTACTTTTTTTTTTTGTATACTGTTGAGCCCTTCAGATACTCACCATCTCACCATCTCCTGTGTTTTTCTCCAAAACGATGAAGGTAAATCTCCTGTATAAAGTTAAGCCCTTTAGATACTCACCATCTCCTGTGTTTTTCTCCAAAGTCATGAAAGTAAATCTTCTATTTAATATTGAGCCCTGTAGGTACTTCAGGCCTTCTTTTCAAATATGAATCTGTGTTTGTCTCCAAAATTATACAGTTAAATTTTTAACACATTTTTAAAATTTGTTTAAAAAAGCACCCTTCAAATATTCACTGTTTTTTGTTCTATCTATAAATTTCTGAAGGGTACTTTTTTTTTTGTATAATGTTGAGCCCTTCAGATACTCACTATCTTCTGTGTTCCTCTCCAAAATGATGAAGGTAAATCTCCTGTATAAAGTTAAGCCCTTTAGATACTCACCATCTCCTGTGTTTTTCTCCAAAGTGATGAAAGTAAATCTTCTATTTAATATTGAGCCCTGTAGGTACTTCAGGCCTTCTTTTCAAATATGAATCTGTGTTTTTCTCCAAAATTATACAGTTAAATTTTTAACAAATTTTTTAAATTTGTTTTAAAAAGCACCCTTCAAATATTCACTGCTTTTTGTTCTGTCTATAAATTTCTGAAGGGTACTTTTTTTTTTTGTATAATGTTGAGCCCTTCAGATACTCACCATCTCCTGTGTTTTTCTCCAAAACGATGAAGGTAAATCTCCTGTATAAAGTTAAGACCTTTAGATACTCACCATCTCCTGTGTTTTTCTCCAAAGTGATGAAAGTAAATCTTCTATTTAATATTGAGCCCTGTAGGTACTTCTGGCCTTCCTTTCAAATATGAATCTCTACATAATGATACAGTTAAATGTTTAACAAATTTTTAAAATGTGTTTAAAAAAGCACCCTTCAAATATTCACTGTTTTTTGTTCTGTCTATAAATTTCTGAAGGGTACTTTTTTTTTGTATACTGTTGAGCCCTTCAGATACTCACCATCTCCTGTGTTTTTCTCCAAAACGATGAAGGTAAATCTCCTGTATAAAGTTAAGACCTTTAGATACTCACCATCTCCTGTGTTTTTCTCCAAACTGATGAAAGTAAATCTTCTATTTAATATTGAGCCCTGTAGGTACTTCTGGCCTTCCTTTCAAATATGAATCTCTACATAATGATACAGTTAAATGTTTAACAAATTTTTAAAATGTGTTTAAAAAAGCACCCTTCAAATATTCACTGTTTTTTGTTCTGTCTATAAATATCTGAAGGGTACTTTTTTTTTGTATACTGTTGAGCCCTTCAGATACTCACCATCTCCTGTGTTTTTCTCCAAAACGATGAAGGTAAATCTCCTGTATAAAGTTAAGACCTTTAGATACTCACCATCTCCTGTGTTTTTCTCCAAAGTGATGAAAGTAAATCTTCTATTTAATATTGAGCCCTGTAGGTACTTCTGGCCTTCCCTTCAAATATGGATCTCTACATAATGATAGTTAAATTTTTAACAAATTTTTAAAATTTGTTTAAAAAAGCACCCTTCAAATATTCACTGTTTTTTGTTCTATCTATACATTTCTGAAGGGTACTTTTTTTTTTGTATAATGTTGAGCCCTTCAGATACTCATCATCTCCTGTGTTTCTCTGCCAAACGATGATGGTAAATCTCCTGTATAAAGTTAAGACCTTTAGATACTCACCATCTCCTGTGTTTTTCTCCAAAGTGATGAAAGTAAATCTTCTATTTAATATTGAGCCCTGTAGGTACTTCTGGCCTTCCTTTTAAATATGGATCTCTACATAATGATAGTTAAACGTTTAACAAATTTTTAAAATGTGTTTAAAAAAGCACCCTTCAAATATTCACTGTTTTTTGTTCTGTCTATAAATTTCTGAAGGGTACTTTTTTTCTTTGTATACTGTTGAGCCCTTCAGATACTCACCATCTCCTGTGTTTTTCTCCAAAACGATGAAGGTAAATCTCCTGTATAAAGTTAAGACCTTTAGATACTCACCATCTCCTGTGTTTTTCTCCAAAGTGATGAAAGTAAATCTTCTATTTAATATTGAGCCCTGTAGGTACTTCTGGCCTTCCGTTCAAATATGAATCTCTACATAATGATACAGTTCAATGTTTAACAAATTTTCAAAATGTGTTTAAAAAAGCACCCTTCAAATATTCACTGTTTTTTGTTCTGTCTATAAATATCTGAAGGGTACTTTTTTTTTTGTATACTGTTGAGCCCTTCAGATACTCACCATCTCCTGTGTTTTTCTCCAAAACGATGAAGGTAAATCTCCTGTATAAAGGTAAGACATTTAGATGCTCACCATCTCCGGTGTTTTTCTCCAAAGTGATGAAAGTAAATCTTCTATTTAATATTGAGCCCTGTAGCTACTTCTGGCCTTCCTTTCAAATATGAATCTCTACATAATGATACAGTTAAATGTTTAACAAATTTTTAAAATGTGTTTAAAGAAGCACCCTTCAAATATTCACTGTTTTTTGTTCTGTCTATAAATTTCTGAAGGGTACTTTTTTTTTTGTATAATGTTGAGCCCTTCAGATACTCACTATCTTCTGTGTTCCTCTCCAAAATGATGAAGGTAAATCTCCTGTATAAAGTTAAGCCCTTTAGATACTCACCATCTCCTGTGTTTTTCTCCAAAGTGATGAAAGTAAATCTTCTATTTAATATTGAGCCCTGTAGGTACTTCAGGCCTTCTTTTCAAATTTAAATCTGTGTTTGTCTCCAAAATTATACAGTTAAATTTTTAACAAATTTTTTAAATTTGTTTTAAAAAGCACCCTTCAAATATTCACTGCTTTTTGTTCTGTGTATAAATTTCTGAAGGGTACTTTTTTTTTTTGTATAATGTTGAGCCCTTCAGATACTCACCATCTCCTGTGTTTTTCTCCAAAACGATGAAGGTAAATCTCCTGTATAAAGTTAAGACCTTTAGATACTCACCATCTCCTGTGTTTTTCTCCAAAGTGATGAAAGTAAATCTTCTATTTAATATTGAGCCCTGTAGGTACTTCTGGCCTTCCTTTCAAATATGAATCTCTACATAATGATACAGTTAAATGTTTAACAAATTTTTAAAATGTGTTTAAAAAAGCACCCTTCAAATATTCACTGTTTTTTGTTCTGTCTATAAATTTCTGAAGGGTACTTTTTTTTTGTATACTGTTGAGCCCTTCAGATACTCACCATCTCCTGTGTTTTTCTCCAAAACGATGAAGGTAAATCTCCTGTATAAAGTTAAGACCTTTAGATACTCACCATCTCCTGTGTTTTTCTCCAAACTGATGAAAGTAAATCTTCTATTTAATATTGAGCCCTGTAGGTACTTCTGGCCTTCCTTTCAAATATGAATCTCTACATAATGATACAGTTAAATGTTTAACAAATTTTTAAAATGTGTTTAAAAAAGCACCCTTCAAATATTCACTGTTTTTTGTTCTGTCTATAAATATCTGAAGGGTACTTTTTTTTTGTATACTGTTGAGCCCTTCAGATACTCACCATCTCCTGTGTTTCTCTGCCAAACGATGACGGTAAATCTCCTGTATAAAGTTAAGACGTTTAGATACTCACCATCTCCTGTGTTTTTCTCCAAAGTGATGAAAGTAAATCTTCTATTTAATATTGAGCCCTGTAGGTACTTCTGGCCTTCCTTTTAAATATGGATCTCTACATAATGATAGTTAAACGTTTAACAAATTTTTAAAATGTGTTTAAAAAAGCACCCTTCAAATATTCACTGTTTTTTGTTCTGTCTATAAATTTCTGAAGGGTACTTTTTTTCTTTGTATACTGTTGAGCCCTTCAGATACTCACCATCTCCTGTGTTTTTCTCCAAAACGATGAAGGTAAATCTCCTGTATAAAGTTAAGACCTTTAGATACTCACCATCTCCTGTGTTTTTCTCCAAAGTGATGAAAGTAAATCTTCTATTTAATATTGAGCCCTGTAGGTACTTCTGGCCTTCCTTTCAAATATGAATCTCTACATAATGATACAGTTCAATGTTTAACAATTTTTCAAAATGTGTTTAAAAAAGCACCCTTCAAATATTCACTGTTTTTTGTTCTGTCTATAAATATCTGAAGGGTACTTTTTTTTTTGTATACTGTTGAGCCCTTCAGATACTCACCATCTCCTGTGTTTTTCTCCAAAACGATGAAGGTAAATCTCCTGTATAAAGGTAAGACCTTTAGATACTCACCATCTCCGGTGTTTTTCTCCAAAGTGATGAAAGTAAATCTTCTATTTAATATTGAGCCCTGTAGGTACTTCTGGCCTTCCTTTCAAATATGAATCTCTACATAATGATACAGTTAAATGTTTAACAAATTTTTAAAATGTGTTTAAAAAAGCACCCTTCAAATATTCACTGTTTTTTGTTCTGTCTATAAATTATTGAAGGGTACTTTTTTTTTGGTATACTGTTGAGCCCTTCAGATACTCACCATCTCCTGTGTTTTTCTCCAAAACGATGAAGGTAAATCTCCTGTATAAAGTTAAGACCTTTAGATACTCACCATCTCCTGTGTTTTTCTCCAAAGTGATGAAAGTAAATCTTCTATTTAATATTGAGCCCTGTAGGTACTTCTGGCCTTCCTTTCAAATATGAATCTCTACATAATGATACAGTTCAATGTTTAACAAATTTTCAAAATGTGTTTAAAAAAGCACCCTTCAAATATTCACTGTTTTTTGTTCTGTCTATAAATTTCTGAAGGGTACTTTTTTTTTTTGTATACTGTTGAGCCCTTCAGATACTCACCATCTCACCATCTCCTGTGTTTTTCTCCAAAACGATGAAGGTAAATCTCCTGTATAAAGTTAAGCCCTTTAGATACTCACCATCTCCTGTGTTTTTCTCCAAAGTCATGAAAGTAAATCTTCTATTTAATATTGAGCCCTGTAGGTACTTCAGGCCTTCTTTTCAAATATGAATCTGTGTTTGTCTCCAAAATTATACAGTTAAATTTTTAACACATTTTTAAAATTTGTTTAAAAAAGCACCCTTCAAATATTCACTGTTTTTTGTTCTATCTATAAATTTCTGAAGGGTACTTTTTTTTTTGTATAATGTTGAGCCCTTCAGATACTCACTATCTTCTGTGTTCCTCTCCAAAATGATGAAGGTAAATCTCCTGTATAAAGTTAAGCCCTTTAGATACTCACCATCTCCTGTGTTTTTCTCCAAAGTGATGAAAGTAAATCTTCTATTTAATATTGAGCCCTGTAGGTACTTCAGGCCTTCTTTTCAAATATGAATCTGTGTTTTTCTCCAAAATTATACAGTTAAATTTTTAACAAATTTTTTAAATTTGTTTTAAAAAGCACCCTTCAAATATTCACTGCTTTTTGTTCTGTCTATAAATTTCTGAAGGGTACTTTTTTTTTTTGTATAATGTTGAGCCCTTCAGATACTCACCATCTCCTGTGTTTTTCTCCAAAACGATGAAGGTAAATCTCCTGTATAAAGTTAAGACCTTTAGATACTCACCATCTCCTGTGTTTTTCTCCAAAGTGATGAAAGTAAATCTTCTATTTAATATTGAGCCCTGTAGGTACTTCTGGCCTTCCTTTCAAATATGAATCTCTACATAATGATACAGTTAAATGTTTAACAAATTTTTAAAATGTGTTTAAAAAAGCACCCTTCAAATATTCACTGTTTTTTGTTCTGTCTATAAATTTCTGAAGGGTACTTTTTTTTTGTATACTGTTGAGCCCTTCAGATACTCACCATCTCCTGTGTTTTTCTCCAAAACGATGAAGGTAAATCTCCTGTATAAAGTTAAGACCTTTAGATACTCACCATCTCCTGTGTTTTTCTCCAAACTGATGAAAGTAAATCTTCTATTTAATATTGAGCCCTGTAGGTACTTCTGGCCTTCCTTTCAAATATGAATCTCTACATAATGATACAGTTAAATGTTTAACAAATTTTTAAAATGTGTTTAAAAAAGCACCCTTCAAATATTCACTGTTTTTTGTTCTGTCTATAAATATCTGAAGGGTACTTTTTTTTTGTATACTGTTGAGCCCTTCAGATACTCACCATCTCCTGTGTTTTTCTCCAAAACGATGAAGGTAAATCTCCTGTATAAAGTTAAGACCTTTAGATACTCACCATCTCCTGTGTTTTTCTCCAAAGTGATGAAAGTAAATCTTCTATTTAATATTGAGCCCTGTAGGTACTTCTGGCCTTCCCTTCAAATATGGATCTCTACATAATGATAGTTAAATTTTTAACAAATTTTTAAAATTTGTTTAAAAAAGCACCCTTCAAATATTCACTGTTTTTTGTTCTATCTATACATTTCTGAAGGGTACTTTTTTTTTTGTATAATGTTGAGCCCTTCAGATACTCATCATCTCCTGTGTTTCTCTGCCAAACGATGATGGTAAATCTCCTGTATAAAGTTAAGACCTTTAGATACTCACCATCTCCTGTGTTTTTCTCCAAAGTGATGAAAGTAAATCTTCTATTTAATATTGAGCCCTGTAGGTACTTCTGGCCTTCCTTTTAAATATGGATCTCTACATAATGATAGTTAAACGTTTAACAAATTTTTAAAATGTGTTTAAAAAAGCACCCTTCAAATATTCACTGTTTTTTGTTCTGTCTATAAATTTCTGAAGGGTACTTTTTTTCTTTGTATACTGTTGAGCCCTTCAGATACTCACCATCTCCTGTGTTTTTCTCCAAAACGATGAAGGTAAATCTCCTGTATAAAGTTAAGACCTTTAGATACTCACCATCTCCTGTGTTTTTCTCCAAAGTGATGAAAGTAAATCTTCTATTTAATATTGAGCCCTGTAGGTACTTCTGGCCTTCCGTTCAAATATGAATCTCTACATAATGATACAGTTCAATGTTTAACAAATTTTCAAAATGTGTTTAAAAAAGCACCCTTCAAATATTCACTGTTTTTTGTTCTGTCTATAAATATCTGAAGGGTACTTTTTTTTTTGTATACTGTTGAGCCCTTCAGATACTCACCATCTCCTGTGTTTTTCTCCAAAACGATGAAGGTAAATCTCCTGTATAAAGGTAAGACATTTAGATGCTCACCATCTCCGGTGTTTTTCTCCAAAGTGATGAAAGTAAATCTTCTATTTAATATTGAGCCCTGTAGCTACTTCTGGCCTTCCTTTCAAATATGAATCTCTACATAATGATACAGTTAAATGTTTAACAAATTTTTAAAATGTGTTTAAAAAAGCACCCTTCAAATATTCACTGTTTTTTGTTCTGTCTATAAATTTCTGAAGGGTACTTTTTTTTTTGTATAATGTTGAGCCCTTCAGATACTCACTATCTTCTGTGTTCCTCTCCAAAATGATGAAGGTAAATCTCCTGTATAAAGTTAAGCCCTTTAGATACTCACCATCTCCTGTGTTTTTCTCCAAAGTGATGAAAGTAAATCTTCTATTTAATATTGAGCCCTGTAGGTACTTCAGGCCTTCTTTTCAAATTTAAATCTGTGTTTGTCTCCAAAATTATACAGTTAAATTTTTAACAAATTTTTTAAATTTGTTTTAAAAAGCACCCTTCAAATATTCACTGCTTTTTGTTCTGTGTATAAATTTCTGAAGGGTACTTTTTTTTTTTGTATAATGTTGAGCCCTTCAGATACTCACCATCTCCTGTGTTTTTCTCCAAAACGATGAAGGTAAATCTCCTGTATAAAGTTAAGACCTTTAGATACTCACCATCTCCTGTGTTTTTCTCCAAAGTGATGAAAGTAAATCTTCTATTTAATATTGAGCCCTGTAGGTACTTCTGGCCTTCCTTTCAAATATGAATCTCTACATAATGATACAGTTAAATGTTTAACAAATTTTTAAAATGTGTTTAAAAAAGCACCCTTCAAATATTCACTGTTTTTTGTTCTGTCTATAAATTTCTGAAGGGTACTTTTTTTTTTCTTTACTGTTGAGCCCTTCAGATACTCACCATCTCCTGTGTTTTTCTCCAAAACGATGAAGGTAAATCTCCTGTATAAAGTTAAGACCTTTAGATACTCACCATCTCCTGTGTTTTTCTCCAAACTTATGAAAGTAAATCTTCTATTTAATATTGAGCCCTGTAGGTACTTCTGGCCTTCCTTTCAAATATGAATCTCTACATAATGATACAGTTAAATGTTTAACAAATTTTTAAAATGTGTTTAAAAAAGCACCCTTCAAATATTCACTGTTTTTTGTTCTGTGTATAAATATCTGAAGGGTACTTTTTTTTTGTATACTGTTGAGCCCTTCAGATACTCACCATCTCCTGTGTTTTTCTCCAAAACGATGAAGGTAAATCTCCTGTATAAAGTTAAGACCTTTAGATACTCACCATCTCCTGTGTTTTTCTCCAAACTGATGAAAGTAAATCTTCTATTTAATATTGAGCCCTGTAGGTACTTCTGGCCTTCCTTTCAAATATGAATCTCTACATAATGATACAGTTAAATGTTTAACAAATTTTTAAAATGTGTTTAAAAAAGCACCCTTCAAATATTCACTGTTTTTTGTTCTGTCTATAAATATCTGAAGGGTACTTTTTTTTTGTATACTGTTGAGCCCTTCAGATACTCACCATCTCCTGTGTTTTTCTCCAAAACGATGAAGGTAAATCTCCTGTATAAAGTTAAGACCTTTAGATACTCACCATCTCCTGTGTTTTTCTCCAAAGTGATGAAAGTAAATCTTCTATTTAATATTGAGCCCTGTAGGTACTTCTGGCCTTCCCTTCAAATATGGATCTCTACATAATGATAGTTAAATTTTTAACAAATTTTTAAAATTTGTTTAAAAAAGCACCCTTCAAATATTCACTGTTTTTTGTTCTATCTATACATTTCTGAAGGGTACTTTTTTTTTTGTATAATGTTGAGCCCTTCAGATACTCATCATCTCCTGTGTTTCTCTGCCAAACGATGATGGTAAATCTCCTGTATAAAGTTAAGACCTTTAGATACTCACCATCTCCTGTGTTTTTCTCCAAAGTGATGAAAGTAAATCTTCTATTTAATATTGAGCCCTGTAGGTACTTCTGGCCTTCCTTTTAAATATGGATCTCTACATAATGATAGTTAAACGTTTAACAAATTTTTAAAATGTGTTTAAAAAAGCACCCTTCAAATATTCACTGTTTTTTGTTCTGTCTATAAATTTCTGAAGGGTACTTTTTTTCTTTGTATACTGTTGAGCCCTTCAGATACTCACCATCTCCTGTGTTTTTCTCCAAAACGATGAAGGTAAATCTCCTGTATAAAGTTAAGACCTTTAGATACTCACCATCTCCTGTGTTTTTCTCCAAAGTGATGAAAGTAAATCTTCTATTTAATATTGAGCCCTGTAGGTACTTCTGGCCTTCCGTTCAAATATGAATCTCTACATAATGATACAGTTCAATGTTTAACAAATTTTCAAAATGTGTTTAAAAAAGCACCCTTCAAATATTCACTGTTTTTTGTTCTGTCTATAAATATCTGAAGGGTACTTTTTTTTTTGTATACTGTTGAGCCCTTCAGATACTCACCATCTCCTGTGTTTTTCTCCAAAACGATGAAGGTAAATCTCCTGTATAAAGGTAAGACATTTAGATGCTCACCATCTCCGGTGTTTTTCTCCAAAGTGATGAAAGTAAATCTTCTATTTAATATTGAGCCCTGTAGCTACTTCTGGCCTTCCTTTCAAATATGAATCTCTACATAATGATACAGTTAAATGTTTAACAAATTTTTAAAATGTGTTTAAAAAAGCACCCTTCAAATATTCACTGTTTTTTGTTCTGTCTATAAATTTCTGAAGGGTACTTTTTTTTTTGTATAATGTTGAGCCCTTCAGATACTCACTATCTTCTGTGTTCCTCTCCAAAATGATGAAGGTAAATCTCCTGTATAAAGTTAAGCCCTTTAGATACTCACCATCTCCTGTGTTTTTCTCCAAAGTGATGAAAGTAAATCTTCTATTTAATATTGAGCCCTGTAGGTACTTCAGGCCTTCTTTTCAAATTTAAATCTGTGTTTGTCTCCAAAATTATACAGTTAAATTTTTAACAAATTTTTTAAATTTGTTTTAAAAAGCACCCTTCAAATATTCACTGCTTTTTGTTCTGTGTATAAATTTCTGAAGGGTACTTTTTTTTTTTGTATAATGTTGAGCCCTTCAGATACTCACCATCTCCTGTGTTTTTCTCCAAAACGATGAAAGTAAATCCCCTGTATAAAGTTAAGACCTTTAGATACTCACCATCTCCTGTGTTTTTCTCCAAAGTGATGAAAGTAAATCTTCTATTTAATATTGAGCCCTGTAGGTACTTCTGGCCTTCCTTTCAAATATGAATCTCTACATAATGATACAGTTAAATGTTTAACAAATTTTTAAAATGTGTTTAAAAAAGCACCCTTCAAATATTCACTGTTTTTTGTTCTGTCTATAAATATCTGAAGGGTACTTTTTTTTTGTATACTGTTGAGCCCTTCAGATACTCACCATCTCCTGTGTTTTTCTCCAAAACGATGAAGGTAAATCTCCTGTATAAAGTTAAGACCTTTAGATACTCACCATCTCCTGTGTTTTTCTCCAAAGTGATGAAAGTAAATCTTCTATTTAATATTGAGCCCTGTAGGTACTTCTGGCCTTCCTTTCAAATAGGGATCTCTGCATAATGATACAGTTAAATTTTTAACAAATTTTTAAAATGTGTTTAAAAAAGCACCCTTCAAATATTCACTGTTTTTTGTTCTATCTATAAATTTCTGAAGGGTACTTTTTTTTTTGTATAATGTTGAGCCCTTCAGATACTCACTATCTTCTGTGTTCCTCTCCAAAATGATGAAGGTAAATCTCCTGTATAAAGTTAAGCCCTTTAGATACTCACCATCTCCTGTGTTTTTCTCCAAAGTGATGAAAGTAAATCTTCTATTTAATATTGAGCCCTGTAGGTACTTCTGGCCTTCCCTTCAAATATGGATCTCTACATAATGATAGTTAAATTTTTAACAAATTTTTAAAATTTGTTTAAAAAAGCACCCTTCAAATATTCACTGTTTTTTGTTCTATCTATACATTTCTGAAGGGTACTTTTTTTTTTGTATAATGTTGAGCCCTTCAGATACTCATCATCTCCTGTGTTTCTCTGCCAAACGATGATGGTAAATCTCCTGTATAAAGTTAAGACCTTTAGATACTCACCATCTCCTGTGTTTTTCTCCAAAGTGATGAAAGTAAATCTTCTATTTAATATTGAGCCCTGTAGGTACTTCTGGCCTTCCTTTTAAATATGGATCTCTACATAATGATAGTTAAACGTTTAAAAAAATTTTAAAATGTGTTTAAAAAAGCACCCTTCAAATATTCACTGTTTTTTGTTCTGTCTATAAATTTCTGAAGGGTACTTTTTTTTTTCTTTACTGTTGAGCCCTTCAGATACTCACCATCTCCTGTGTTTTTCTCCAAAACGATGAAGGTAAATCTCCTGTATAAAGTTAAGACCTTTAGATACTCACCATCTCCTGTGTTTTTCTCCAAAGTGATGAAAGTAAATCTTCTATTTAATATTGAGCCCTGTAGGTACTTCAGGCCTTCTTTTCAAATATGAATCTGTGTTTTTCTCCAAAATTATACAGTTAAATTTTTAACAAATTTTTTAAATTTGTTTTAAAAAGCACCCTTCAAATATTCACTGCTTTTTGTTCTGTCTATAAATTTCTGAAGGGTACTTTTTTTTTTTTGTATAATGTTGAGCCCTTCAGATACTCACCATCTCCTGTGTTTTTCTCCAAAACGATGAAGGTAAATCTCCTGTATAAAGTTAAGACCTTTAGATACTCACCATCTCCTGTGTTTTTCTCCAAAGTGATGAAAGTAAATCTTCTATTTAATATTGAGCCCTGTAGGTACTTCTGGCCTTCCTTTCAAATATGAATCTCTACATAATGATACAGTTAAATGTTTAACAAATTTTTAAAATGTGTTTAAAAAAGCACCCTTCAAATATTCACTGTTTTTTGTTCTGTCTATAAATTTCTGAAGGGTACTTTTTTTTTTGTATACTGTTGAGCCCTTCAGATACTCACCATCTCCTGTGTTTTTCTCCAAAACGATGAAGATAAATCTCCTGTATAAAGTTAAGACCTTTAGATACTCACCATCTGCTGTGTTTTTTTCCAAAGTGATGAAAGTAAATCTTCTATTTAATATTGAGCCCTGTAGGTACTTCAGGCCTTCCTTTTCAAATATGAATCTCTACATAATGATACAGTTAAATGTTTAACAAATTTTTAAAATGTGTTTAAAAAAGCACCCTTCAAATATTCACTGCTTTTTGTTCTGTGTATAAATTTCTGAAGGGTACTTTTTTTTTTTGTATAATGTTGAGCCCTTCAGATACTCACCATCTCCTGTGTTTTTCTCCAAAACGATGAAAGTAAATCCCCTGTATAAAGTTAAGACCTTTAGATACTCACCATCTCCTGTGTTTTTCTCCAAAGTGATGAAAGTAAATCTTCTATTTAATATTGAGCCCTGTAGGTACTTCTGGCCTTCCTTTCAAATATGAATCTCTACATAATGATACAGTTAAATGTTTAACAAATTTTTAAAATGTGTTTAAAAAAGCACCCTTCAAATATTCACTGTTTTTTGTTCTGTCTATAAATATCTGAAGGGTACTTTTTTTTTGTATACTGTTGAGCCCTTCAGATACTCACCATCTCCTGTGTTTTTCTCCAAAACGATGAAGGTAAATCTCCTGTATAAAGTTAAGACCTTTAGATACTCACCATCTCCTGTGTTTTTCTCCAAAGTGATGAAAGTAAATCTTCTATTTAATATTGAGCCCTGTAGGTACTTCTGGCCTTCCTTTCAAATAGGGATCTCTGCATAATGATACAGTTAAATTTTTAACAAATTTTTAAAATGTGTTTAAAAAAGCACCCTTCAAATATTCACTGTTTTTTGTTCTATCTATAAATTTCTGAAGGGTACTTTTTTTTTTGTATAATGTTGAGCCCTTCAGATACTCACTATCTTCTGTGTTCCTCTCCAAAATGATGAAGGTAAATCTCCTGTATAAAGTTAAGCCCTTTAGATACTCACCATCTCCTGTGTTTTTCTCCAAAGTGATGAAAGTAAATCTTCTATTTAATATTGAGCCCTGTAGGTACTTCTGGCCTTCCCTTCAAATATGGATCTCTACATAATGATAGTTAAATTTTTAACAAATTTTTAAAATTTGTTTAAAAAAGCACCCTTCAAATATTCACTGTTTTTTGTTCTATCTATACATTTCTGAAGGGTACTTTTTTTTTTGTATAATGTTGAGCCCTTCAGATACTCATCATCTCCTGTGTTTCTCTGCCAAACGATGATGGTAAATCTCCTGTATAAAGTTAAGACCTTTAGATACTCACCATCTCCTGTGTTTTTCTCCAAAGTGATGAAAGTAAATCTTCTATTTAATATTGAGCCCTGTAGGTACTTCTGGCCTTCCTTTTAAATATGGATCTCTACATAATGATAGTTAAACGTTTAAAAATTTTTTAAAATGTGTTTAAAAAAGCACCCTTCAAATATTCACTGTTTTTTGTTCTGTCTATAAATTTCTGAAGGGTACTTTTTTTTTTCTTTACTGTTGAGCCCTTCAGATACTCACCATCTCCTGTGTTTTTCTCCAAAACGATGAAGGTAAATCTCCTGTATAAAGTTAAGACCTTTAGATACTCACCATCTCCTGTGTTTTTCTCCAAAGTGATGAAAGTAAATCTTCTATTTAATATTGAGCCCTGTAGGTACTTCAGGCCTTCTTTTCAAATATGAATCTGTGTTTTTCTCCAAAATTATACAGTTAAATTTTTAACAAATTTTTTAAATTTGTTTTAAAAAGCACCCTTCAAATATTCACTGCTTTTTGTTCTGTCTATAAATTTCTGAAGGGTACTTTTTTTTTTTGTATAATGTTGAGCCCTTCAGATACTCACCATCTCCTGTGTTTTTCTCCAAAACGATGAAGGTAAATCTCCTGTATAAAGTTAAGACCTTTAGATACTCACCATCTCCTGTGTTTTTCTCCAAAGTGATGAAAGTAAATCTTCTATTTAATATTGAGCCCTGTAGGTACTTCTGGCCTTCCTTTCAAATATGAATCTCTACATAATGATACAGTTAAATGTTTAACAAATTTTTAAAATGTGTTTAAAAAAGCACCCTTCAAATATTCACTGTTTTTTGTTCTGTCTATAAATTTCTGAAGGGTACTTTTTTTTTTGTATACTGTTGAGCCCTTCAGATACTCACCATCTCCTGTGTTTTTCTCCAAAACGATGAAGATAAATCTCCTGTATAAAGTTAAGACCTTTAGATACTCACCATCTCCTGTGTTTTTTTCCAAAGTGATGAAAGTAAATCTTCTATTTAATATTGAGCCCTGTAGGTACTTCAGGCCTTCCTTTCAAATATGAATCTCTACATAATGATACAGTTAAATGTTTAACAAATTTTTAAAATGTGTTTAAAAAAGCACCCTTCAAATATTCACTGTTTTTTGTTCTGTCTATAAATTTCTGAAGGGTACTTTTTTTTTTTGTATAATGTTGAGCCCTTCAGATACTCACCATCTCCTGTGTTTTTCTCCAAAACGATGAAAGTAAATCCCCTGTATAAAGTTAAGACCTTTAGATACTCACCATCTCCTGTGTTTTTCTCCAAAGTGATGAAAGTAAATCTTCTATTTAATATTGAGCCCTGTAGGTACTTCTGGCCTTCCTTTCAAATATGAATCTCTACATAATGATACAGTTAAATGTTTAACAAATTTTTAAAATGTGTTTAAAAAAGCACCCTTCAAATATTCACTGTTTTTTGTTCTGTCTATAAATATCTGAAGGGTACTTTTTTTTTGTATACTGTTGAGCCCTTCAGATACTCACCATCTCCTGTGTTTTTCTCCAAAACGATGAAGGTAAATCTCCTGTATAAAGTTAAGACCTTTAGATACTCACCATCTCCTGTGTTTTTCTCCAAAGTGATGAAAGTAAATCTTCTATTTAATATTGAGCCCTGTAGGTACTTCTGGCCTTCCCTTCAAATATGGATCTCTACATAATGATAGTTAAATTTTTAACAAATTTTTAAAATTTGTTTAAAAAAGCACCCTTCAAATATTCACTGTTTTTTGTTCTATCTATACATTTCTGAAGGGTACTTTTTTTTTTGTATAATGTTGAGCCCTTCAGATACTCATCATCTCCTGTGTTTCTCTGCCAAACGATGATGGTAAATCTCCTGTATAAAGTTAAGACCTTTAGATACTCACCATCTCCTGTGTTTTTCTCCAAAGTGATGAAAGTAAATCTTCTATTTAATATTGAGCCCTGTAGGTACTTCTGGCCTTCCTTTTAAATATGGATCTCTACATAATGATAGTTAAACGTTTAAAAAATTTTTAAAATGTGTTTAAAAAAGCACCCTTCAAATATTCACTGTTTTTTGTTCTGTCTATAAATTTCTGAAGGGTACTTTTTTTTTTCTTTACTGTTGAGCCCTTCAGATACTCACCATCTCCTGTGTTTTTCTCCAAAACGATGAAGGTAAATCTCCTGTATAAAGTTAAGACCTTTAGATACTCACCATCTCCTGTGTTTTTCTCCAAAGTGATGAAAGTAAATCTTCTATTTAATATTGAGCCCTGTAGGTACTTCAGGCCTTCTTTTCAAATATGAATCTGTGTTTTTCTCCAAAATTATACAGTTAAATTTTTAACAAATTTTTTAAATTTGTTTTAAAAAGCACCCTTCAAATATTCACTGCTTTTTGTTCTGTCTATAAATTTCTGAAGGGTACTTTTTTTTTTTTGTATAATGTTGAGCCCTTCAGATACTCACCATCTCCTGTGTTTTTCTCCAAAACGATGAAGGTAAATCTCCTGTATAAAGTTAAGACCTTTAGATACTCACCATCTCCTGTGTTTTTCTCCAAAGTGATGAAAGTAAATCTTCTATTTAATATTGAGCCCTGTAGGTACTTCTGGCCTTCCTTTCAAATATGAATCTCTACATAATGATACAGTTAAATGTTTAACAAATTTTTAAAATGTGTTTAAAAAAGCACCCTTCAAATATTCACTGTTTTTTGTTCTGTCTATAAATTTCTGAAGGGTACTTTTTTTTTTGTATACTGTTGAGCCCTTCAGATACTCACCATCTCCTGTGTTTTTCTCCAAAACGATGAAGATAAATCTCCTGTATAAAGTTAAGACCTTTAGATACTCACCATCTCCTGTGTTTTTTTCCAAAGTGATGAAAGTAAATCTTCTATTTAATATTGAGCCCTGTAGGTACTTCAGGCCTTCCTTTCAAATATGAATCTCTACATAATGATACAGTTAAATGTTTAACAAATTTTTAAAATGTGTTTAAAAAAGCACCCTTCAAATATTCACTGTTTTTTGTTCTGTCTATAAATTTCTGAAGGGTACTTTTTTTTTTTGTATAATGTTGAGCCCTTCAGATACTCACCATCTCCTGTGTTTTTCTCCAAAACGATGAAAGTAAATCCCCTGTATAAAGTTAAGACCTTTAGATACTCACCATCTCCTGTGTTTTTCTCCAAAGTGATGAAAGTAAATCTTCTATTTAATATTGAGCCCTGTAGGTACTTCTGGCCTTCCTTTCAAATATGAATCTCTACATAATGATACAGTTAAATGTTTAACAAATTTTTAAAATGTGTTTAAAAAAGCACCCTTCAAATATTCACTGTTTTTTGTTCTGTCTATAAATATCTGAAGGGTACTTTTTTTTTGTATACTGTTGAGCCCTTCAGATACTCACCATCTCCTGTGTTTTTCTCCAAAACGATGAAGGTAAATCTCCTGTATAAAGTTAAGACCTTTAGATACTCACCATCTCCTGTGTTTTTCTCCAAAGTGATGAAAGTAAATCTTCTATTTAATATTGAGCCCTGTAGGTACTTCTGGCCTTCCTTTCAAATAGGGATCTCTGCATAATGATACAGTTAAATTTTTAACAAATTTTTAAAATGTGTTTAAAAAAGCACCCTTCAAATATTCACTGTTTTTTGTTCTATCTATAAATTTCTGAAGGGTACTTTTTTTTTTGTATAATGTTGAGCCCTTCAGATACTCACTATCTTCTGTGTTCCTCTCCAAAATGATGAAGGTAAATCTCCTGTATAAAGTTAAGCCCTTTAGATACTCACCATCTCCTGTGTTTTTCTCCAAAGTGATGAAAGTAAATCTTCTATTTAATATTGAGCCCTGTAGGTACTTCTGGCCTTCCCTTCAAATATGGATCTCTACATAATGATAGTTAAATTTTTAACAAATTTTTAAAATTTGTTTAAAAAAGCACCCTTCAAATATTCACTGTTTTTTGTTCTATCTATACATTTCTGAAGGGTACTTTTTTTTTTGTATAATGTTGAGCCCTTCAGATACTCATCATCTCCTGTGTTTCTCTGCCAAACGATGATGGTAAATCTCCTGTATAAAGTTAAGACCTTTAGATACTCACCATCTCCTGTGTTTTTCTCCAAAGTGATGAAAGTAAATCTTCTATTTAATATTGAGCCCTGTAGGTACTTCTGGCCTTCCTTTTAAATATGGATCTCTACATAATGATAGTTAAACGTTTAAAAATTTTTTAAAATGTGTTTAAAAAAGCACCCTTCAAATATTCACTGTTTTTTGTTCTGTCTATAAATTTCTGAAGGGTACTTTTTTTTTTTGTATAATGTTGAGCCCTTCAGATACTCACCATCTCCTGTGTTTTTCTCCAAAACGATGAAGGTAAATCTCCTGTATAAAGTTAAGACCTTTAGATACTCACCATCTCCTGTGTTTTTCTCCAAAGTGATGAAAGTAAATCTTCTATTTAATATTGAGCCCTGTAGGTACTTCAGGCCTTCTTTTCAAATATGAATCTGTGTTTTTCTCCAAAATTATACAGTTAAATTTTTAACAAATTTTTTAAATTTGTTTTAAAAAGCACCCTTCAAATATTCACTGCTTTTTGTTCTGTCTATAAATTTCTGAAGGGTACTTTTTTTTTTGAATAATGTTGAGCCCTTTAGATACTCACCATCTCCTGTGTTTTTCTCCAAAACGATGAAGGTAAATCTCCTGTATAAAGTTAAGACCTTTAGATACTCACCATCTCCTGTGTTTTTCTCCAAAGTGATGAAAGTAAATCTTCTATTTAATATTGAGCCCTGTAGGTACTTCTGGCCTTCCTTTCAAATATGAATCTCTACATAATGATACAGTTAAATGTTTAACAAATTTTTAAAATGTGTTTAAAAAAGCACCCTTCAAATATTCACTGTTTTTTGTTCTGTCGATAAATTTCTGAAGGGTACTTTTTTTTTTGTATACTGTTGAGCCCTTCAGATACTCACCATCTCCTGTGTTTTTCTCCAAAACGATGAAGATAAATCTCCTGTATAAAGTTAAGACCTTTAGATACTCACCATCTCCTGTGTTTTTTTCCAAAGTGATGAAAGTAAATCTTCTATTTAATATTGAGCCCTGTAGGTACTTCAGGCCTTCCTTTCAAATATGAATCTCTACATAATGATACAGTTAAATGTTTAACAAATTTTTAAAATGTGTTTAAAAAAGCACCCTTCAAATATTCACTGTTTTTTGTTCTGTCTATAAATTTCTGAAGGGTACTTTTTTTTTTTGTATAATGTTGAGCCCTTCAGATACTCACCATCTCCTGTGTTTTTCTCCAAAGTGATGAAAGTAAATCTTCTATTTAATATTGAGCCCTGTAGGTACTTCTGGCCTTCCTTTCAAATATGAATCTCTACATAATGATACAGTTAAATGTTTAACAAATTTTTAAAATGTGTTTAAAAAAGCACCCTTCAAATATTCACTGTTTTTTGTTCTGTCTATAAATTTTTGAAGGGTACTTTTTTTTTGTATACTGTTGAGCCCTTCAGATACTCACCATCTCCTGTGTTTTTCTCCAAAACGATGAAGGTAAATCTCCTGTATGAAGTTAAGCCCTTTAGATACTCACCATCTCCTGTGTTTTTCTCCAAAATGATGAAGGTAAATCTCCTGTATGAAGTTAAGCCCTTTAGATACTCACAATCTCTTGTGTTTTTCTCCAAAATAATGAAGGTAAATCTCCTGTATAAAGTTAAGCCCTTTAGATACTCACCATCTCCTGTGTTTTTCTCCAAAACGATGAAGGTAAATCTCTTGTATAAAGTTAAGCCCTTTAGATACTCACCATCTCCTGTGTTTTTCTCCAAAACGATGAAGGTAAATCTCCTGTATAAAGTTAAGACCTTTAGATACTCACCATCTCCTGTCTTTTTCTCCAAAATGATGAAGGTAAATCTCCTGTATAAAGTTAAGCCCTTTAGATACTCACCATCTCCTGTGTTTTTCTCCAAGATGATGAAGATAAATCTCCTGTATAAAGTTAAGCCCTTTAGATACTCACCATCTCCTGTGTTTTTCTCCAAGATGATGAAGATAAATCTTCTGTATAAAGTTAAGCCCTTTAGATACTCACCATCTCCTGTGTTTTTCTCCAAAACGATGAAGGTAAATCTCCTGTATAAAGTTAAGACCTTTAGATACTCACCATCTCCTGTGTTTTTCTCCAAGATGATGCACGTAAATCTCCTGTATGAAGTTAAGCCCTTTAGATACTCACCATCTCCTGTGTTTTTCTCCAAAATAATGAAAGCAAATCTTCTATGTAAAATTGAGCCCTGTAGGTACTTCAGGCCTTCCTTTGAAATATGAATCTCTACATAATGATGCAGTTAATTTTTTAACAAATTTTTAAAATTTGTTTAAAAAAGCACCCTTCAAATATTCACTGTTTTTTGTTCTGTCTATAAATTTCTGAAGGGTACTTTTTTTTTTTTGGTATACTGTTGAGCCCTTCAGATACTCACCATCTCCTGTGTTTTTCTCCAAAATAATGAAGGTAAATCTCCTGTATAAAGTTAAGCCCTTTAGATACTCACCTTGTCCCTTGATTTTCTCCAAAATAATGAAAGTAAAAATTGAGCCCTGCAGGTACTTCTGGCTGTTTTTCAAATATGATGAAACTTTTGTGTTTTTCTACAAACTGATACAGTTTAATTTGCATTAAAAAAACCCTTGAAATTATTCACTGTCTTTTGTTCTGTCTACAAATCTCTGAAGGGTACTTTTTTTTGGTATAATATTAAGCCCTTCAGATACTCACAATCTCCTTGGTTTTTCTCCCAAACGATGAACGTAAATCTCCTGTATAAAGTTAAGCCCTTCAGATACTCACCATGTCCTGCGTTTTTCTCAAAAATGATGAAGGAAAATCTCCTGTGTAAAGGCAATAAGTAATAATAATAATTTATTGGATTTGTATGCCGCCCCTCTCCGTAGATATTCACCATATTCTGGCATTTTTCCAAATTGATGAATGTAAATGTCCTGTATAAGGTATTCAAGACCTTCAGATACTCACCATCTCCTGGGTTTTTCTCCAAAATGATGAATGTAAATCTCCTGCATATAATTAAGGACTTCAGATTTTTTTGTTGCTCACATAGTCAGTTTCTTTTAGTTATTCGCCCTAGGATAGAAATCTTGCTTTTTTGGGATAAATTTGCGATGAACTGAAGAGCACTTTTTTGTTTACCCAAAGTCTTTTAACTGCTTGTTATGCCATTTCTACAACTGTAACTCCCCGTCTTTTGGTAATTCGCCCAGTCACCCACGTTACTCTACTGGCTATGGGAGAAATAGCATTCGCCGACTGGTGGTTCCTGGTTTGGTAGCTTGACCTCTGAACAAAATTGGGTTTCCTTTAGAGGATCTGCGGTTGCCATTCTGTGTCAACTGCCAGCACCATTGATCCAGGCTTGCAAAAGCTGCTTGTGCCCACCCATTGGCTGTGTCTTAGTGACTTCTATGAGGTCACCTCTGATGTCACAGTGTAGTGAGGGGAGGAGGGGCTCTAACTGTCATGGTACCCCCAGCCATCAGCAAGCTAGGCAGCTGCCTCTTGCCTGAAGATGCCATCATGGCTTCCCAAAGTTTCACATCTTCCATTTATTTATTTATTTATTTACTTACTTACTTACTTACTTACTTACTTACTTACTTACTTACTTACTTACTTACTTACTTACTTACTTACTTACTTACAGCTGCCTCTTGCCTGAAGATGCCATCATGGCTTCCCAAAGTTTCACATCTTCCATTCATTCATTCATTCATTTATTTATTTATTTATTTATTTACTTACTTACTTACTTACTTACTTACTTATTTGAAACATAGAAACATAGAAAAAGACCTCATGATCCATCTAGTCTGCCCTTATACTATTTCCTGTATTTTATCTTAGGATGGATCTATGTTTATCCCAGGCATGTTTAAATTCAGTTCCTGTGGATTTACCAACCACGTCTGGTGGAAGTTTGTTCCAAGCATCTACTACTCTTTCAGTCAAATAATATTTTCTCATTAGATTTGTAGGCCGCCCCTCTCCGTAGACTCGGGGCAGCTAACAACAATAATAAAAAAAGCATATAACAAATCTAATATTTAATAAATAAATAAAAAACCTTATTAAAACCAAGCATACACCCAAATATACCATGCATAAATTGTATAGGCCTAGGGGGAAGGAATATCTCAATTCCCCCATGCCTGACGACAGAGGTGGGTTTTAAGGAGCTTACGAAAGGCAAGGAGGGTGGGGGCAGTTCTGATCTCTGGCGGGAGCTGGTTCCAGAGGGTCGGGGCCGCCACAGTGAAGGCTCTCCCCCTGGGTCCCGCCAAACGACATTGTTTAGTTGACGGGACCCGGAGAAAGCCGACTCTGTGGGACCTAACTGGTCGCTGGGATTCGTGCGGCAGAAGGTGGTCCCGGAGATATTCTGGTCCGATGCCAAGAAGGGCTTTATAGGTCCTTTTTGATTAAGGATGCCCAAAGCCCAAATTAGCTATAAGGATATAAGATCCCCGACTGGGGAAACACACAAACACATATGTACAAATTCATGTAGAGATATATACATATAAAGGTTGAAAAGTGATTTTTACTGACTGAGGGAAATTGTTAACAGCTTTTAATTTAATGCAACCTTCCTTCCCTTAGAACCATCTAGAAAGGCTTTGAATGCATTAGTGCAGCTTTCACCACAACAATTTGAAAATATCTGGACTTCAGCTCCCAGAATCCCCCATTTTGAGTAGGGAAATCTGGGAGTCAATGTCCACCTATCTTAAAGCATGCTCGCCTGGGAATTCTGGGACTTGTAGTCCACACATCTTAAAGCATTCTCGCCTGGGAATTCTGGGACTTGTAGTCCACCTATCTTAAAGCATGCTCACCTGGGAAATCTGGGACTTGTAGTCCACCCATCTTAAAGCATTCTCGCCTGGGAATTCTGGGACTTGTAGTCCACCCATCTTAAAGCATGCATGCCTGGGAATTCTGGGACTTGTAGTCCACCCATCTTAAAGCATTCTTGCCTGGGAATTCTGGGACTTGTAGTCCACCCATCTTAAAGCATGCTGGCCCAGGAATTCTGGGACTTGTAGTCCACCCATCTTAAAGCATGCTGGCCCAGGAATTCTGGGACCTGTAGTCCACCCATCTTAAAGCATGCTGGCCCAGGAATTCTGGGATTTGTAGTCCACCCATCTTAAAGCATGCTCGCCTGGGAATTCTGGGACTTGTAGTCTACCCATCTTAAAGCATGCTGGCCCAGGAATTCTGGGATTTGTAGTCCACCCATCTTAAAGCATGCTCGCCTGGGAATTCTGGGACTTGTAGTCCACCCATCTTAAAGCATGCTGGCCCAGGAATTCTGGGACTTGTAGTCCACCCATCTTAAAGCATGCATGCCTGGGAATTCTGGGACTTGTAGTCCCCCCATCTTAAAGCATGCTCGCCTGGGAATTCTGGGACTTGTAGTCCACCCATCTTAAAGCATGCTGGCCCAGGAATTCTGGGACTTGTAGTCCACCCATCTTAAAGCATGCTCGCCTGGGAATTCTGGGACTTGTAGTCCCCCCATCTTAAAGCATGCTCGCCTGGGAATTCTGGGACTTGTAGTCCACCCATCTTAAAGCATGCTGGCCCAGGAATTCTGGGATTTGTAGTCCACCCATCTTAAAGCATGCTCACCTGGGAATTCTGGGACTTGTAGTCCACCCATCTTAAAGCATGCTCGCCTGGGAATTCTGGGACTTGTAGTCCACCCATCTTAAAGCATGCTCGCCTGGGAATTCTGGGACTTGTAGTCCACTCATCTTAAAGCATGCTGGTCCAGGAATTCTGGGATTTGTAGTCCACCCATCTTAAAGCATGCTCACCTGGGAAATCTGGGACTTGTAGTCCACCCATCTTAAAGCATGCTGGCCCAGGAATTCTGGGACTTGTAGTCCACCCATCTTAAAGCATGCTCGCCTGGGAATTCTGGGATTTGTAGTCCACCCATCTTAAAGCATGCTGGCCCAGGAATTCTGGGACTTGTAGTCCACTCATCTTAAAGCATGCTGGTCCAGGAATTCTGGGATTTGTAGTCCACCCATCTTAAGGCATGCTGACTGGTGAATTCTGAGTCGAAATCCACCCATCTTATAGCATGTTGGCTGGAGAATTCTGGGAATTGAAGTCCACCCATGTTGAAGCAGGCTGGCTGGGGGATTCTGGGAAGGCCACCAGAAGGCCAGCCTTCAATATGCCTAAGCCTGGCATCTTTTCTTCCACCAACAGCCTCCCGCAAAGGAGACAAACAAGGAAGTAACCAGCTGCAGGTCAGCATTCCAAAGAGCATCGGACAATTAAATCAGAGTATTAAAAACTTTTTGTAAAGTAGTTGTGTTATCGGTGGTGTTGAAGAGTTTTACATCATCTGCAAAAAGGAACACAGTTGCTTGTGATGAGATCGCAAAGGTAAACAGTGGCACCTCTACTTAAGAACTTAATTCGTTCTGTGACCAGGTTCTTAAGTAGAAAAGTTTGTAAACAGAAGGAATTTTTCCCATAGGAATCAATGTAAAAGCAAATAATGCGTGCAAACCTATTAGGAAAGAAATAAAAGCTTGGAATTTGGGTGGGATGAGGAAGAAGAAGAAGAGGAGGACAGTCGCTGCCCAGAGCGAAGGGAGCGTTTCTTTTCTCTGGGCGCTGGCAGAGGTTTATTCTCTCTCCAAGCAGCCAGAGAAAGGAAAATGCTTCGTTCTCTCTGGACTGACAAAGCCTCCTTAAGCGCCACCGAAAGGCTCTTCTGGCAGCCCAGAAAACACTGAGATGGCCGGGATTAAAGGGGGAATGGCAGGAAACTGGCCAGGCCTTCATGCCCCTCTCAAATTTCCTGGGAAATTTTTCCGGGCTCGAGTTCTTTTTTTTTTTTAATTTTTTTTAATTTTTATTATACAAATCATACAAATGTACAAAACATAGAAGAATAGTCAAAACAGAAAACAGTTGAGTATTATAACAAATTACAAAGTACAAACTTAAAAACTTATAGAGGAGAGGGAAAAGAGGTAAGTGGGAAGAGGGTACAGAGGAGGAGGGAAAAAGATAGAAAGGACAGAGAACATAGAAAGGGTAAAGGGTTTGGTGAATGTCCGGGGGAGCTGTATTGAAAACGAGAACTGATTCCTATTTTATTAGCTCATAACCATGGTTTGGATTGGTCATCTGAGTAGATAAATGCAAGTGTTGAATTAATCTAAGTGTAGAGATTTTAGGGAATAGTAGTGAATATTCTATCTGTATATATCTAAAGTCTCTTATTACTATATAAAGTACAAGAGAGCTAACTCTCCCGGGCTCAAGTTCTTAAGCATGCTCGCCTGGGAATTCTGGGACTTGTAGTCCACCCATCTTAAAGCATTCTCGCCTGGGAATTCTGGGACTTGTAGTCCATCCATCTTAAAGCATGCTGGCCTAGGAATTCTGGAATTTGTAGTCCACCCATCTTAAAGCATGCTGGCCCAGGAATTCTGGGACTTGTAGTCCCCCCATCTTAAAGCATGTTGGTCCAGGAATTCTGGGACTTGTAGTCCACCCATCTTAAAGCATGCTGGCCCAGGAATTCTGGGATTTGTAGTCCACCCATCTTAAAGCATGCTCGCCTGGGAATTCTGGGATTTGTAGTCTACCCATCTTAAAGCATGGTGGCCCAGGAATTCTGGGATTTGTAGTCCACCCATCTTAAAGGGCCGGATCACCCCCGGGGGCTAAGGATAACCTTCTTCTGGCCCTCGGCACTTCACTGGCCGATAATTCCCGCAGCCTCGAACCCGTGAGCTCAAGCTATCCACACCAGCCTCAGCCTCCACAACACACTGGATTACAGGCCTGCGCTACCCAAGCCCGGCTGTTCTTAAGTAGAAAATGGTTCTTAAGAAGAGGCAAAAACATCTTGAACACCCGGTTCTTATCTAGAAAAGTTCTTAAGTAGAGGCGTTCTTCAGTAGAGGTACCACTGTATCTCCTTCAACTACTTGGAACTTTCCAGAGTTCATCCATCATTGATATTCATATCTTCCTACACTACATTATTTCCCCATCTCCAGTTCATTCTTTCTAAAAGTCATTTGCACATCGGCCTGTGATACACTTCCATATTAGTAGAGGAACAGCTCTTCTGCTTTTATAGGAACAGGGCTCTTGCTTTTTTTACAGAAACAGGGTTGTTTGAGGCAATTAGGACACAGGGCCTTATGATTTTTATCATAGTGGCCCCAAAAATAAAAAATACAGTGTCAGACAGCGGTGGGCTATGAGCCGGAATGCTAAATTGTGCTTGCCGCCACGGCTTGTAAGTTCTTGTCGGACCAGTGCGATTTTGCTGCTGTACCCGTGGAGGAAGCAAAATCGCGCCCGTGTTTCAGCAAGGTTTTACCTGCGGCTCCATGCGCGATTTTGCTAGCTCCACAGGTGCAGCAGCAAAATTGCGCTGGTCCCGCAAGCAATGTTCCCTCTAATTTTTTTCCGGTGTGGGCGGAAAAGTATAGTGTCTGAGTGGCAGTCCCCTTGGGACTAGGCGGCATAGAAGTATAAACAAACAAACTAACAAACAAACAATAAATAAATAAGAAAAAAATCCCTTTTTTTATTAAAAGAAATTAATAATTCAAAAAAACCAAAATCCATTACTATTAAAACTAAAACAACCAGCAAAACCAAAAAAATAACTATTAATAAAACCAGGTGAGGGCTGGGTTTTTTCCCCTCTGTTATTATTTAAGTACTTTTACCATATGCTTTAAATCAAGAGTCACTTCTCTCTCTGTTTCTCTCTCTTTCCTGTCATTCTCTGCCTCAATCATTTTCTCATTTCTCTTTTTTTCTCCCCTTTTTTCTATCATTTCTCTCTCTCTTGCTTTCTGTCTCTATCTTGCTTTCTTCCTCTCTCTCACTCTCTTCCTTCCTCTCTCATCTCTATCTCTCTTTCTTTCTCTCTCCCTCTCTCCCCCTCTTGCTCTCTCTCTCTCTTTTTCTCACTTTCTCTCTCTTGTTTTCTTTCTCTCCCTCTTTCTCCCTCTTCTTCTCTTTCTTGCTATCTCTTTCTCTCCCCCCTCTTTCTCTCTCTCTCTCTCACTTTCTCTCTATCTTGCTCTGTCTGTTGCTATCTCTCTCATTCTCTCTCCGTTCTTCTCACGGCGGAGGCTGGAGAAGGTGATTTTCAATGTCGGACGCACAGGCGGGACCGCTCCCCATCCCCCTGCCAGCCCGCCTGGAACATTCAAAATAAGAAAAACCTTCGCCGGCTCCATGCACGCCCTTGGAAAAGGGTGCGCGGGGGTGTTTTGGGGTGCGCGCGCAGCTTACAGGGAACAGTGCCCGCAAGAACTTACAAGCTGCAGCGGCAAGCACAATTTAGCGTTCTGGCTTGTAGCCCACCGCTGGTGTCAGGTGTGCTTCCGTTCAAAATCCAGGAAAGAAAAATCCCAACTCCATGAGGACCAAGAAGAGTACTTTTATTAGATAAGAACAGATAGCGACAAAATGAAAGCAAGATCTGAGGGCATAGGCATGTAAATTGCATAAACAGTCCCAAACCTCTCCCCTCTACCCCCCCCCCACCCAGGCAAATCATTCAATCCCATTGCCCCAAGATGTCACATCTGGTCTGCCGAAGCCGTTGACCTTGAACAGGCTGCCAACATGTCCATCCAGTCAGAACTTTCCTCCTGAAACCCCTAATCAGGAATTGGGCAGCCTATAAATTCAATAAAATAAAAATAATAATCAGACACACAAAGAAACATCTCCAGCACAGCTTTCCCCAACTTGAAAAAATCAACCTTCCCTCCCCCCAATTAATTAATTAATTATAGTTGAAAGGGACCTTGCAGGTCATCTAATCTAACCCCCTGCTCAAGCAGGAATCCTACACCACCCCAGCCAGCCAGAAGTCCAATCTCCTCTTGAATACGTCGAGTGATGCGGCGTTCACAACTTCCGCTTGCAGGCCATTTCATTGGTTGATCGCCCTCATTGTCAGAAAGTTCTTCCTTATTTCCAGGTTGAATCTCTCCTTGGTCAGTTTCCATCCGTTGCTCCTTGTCTGGCTCTTGGGTGACTTGGAAAATAGTGTGACTCCCTCCTCTCTGTGGCAACCCCTCAAGTACCTGTATCCTGCCATCATGTCCCCCCTGGCCCTTCTTTTCAGTGGATTATCCATGACCAGTTCCTGCAACCTCTCTTGGTATGTCTTGGTTTCTAGTTCCCTTATCAATTTGGTTGTTCTCTTCTGTACCTTTTCCAGAGTTTCAATGTCCCTTTTGTAGCGGTGACCAGAATTGAACGCAGTACTCCAGATGTGGTTTGACTAGGGCAGGTGTAGGCAAAGTCGACTCTTCTATGACATGTGGACGTCAACTCCCAGAATTCCTGAACTAGCATGCTTGGCTCAGGAATTCTGGGAGTTGAAGTCCATAAGTCATGAAAGAGCCAACTTTGCCTACTCCTAGACTAGGGCATTATAGAGTGGTATTAGTACATCCCTAGTCTTGGAGTGTATCCCTCTGTTGGTGTAGTTTAAGATTAAGATTTAAGTAGTTTAAGATTGCTGGCTCATATTTAGTTGGTAATCCACCAAGCCTCCAAGATCTCCCTCATAGTTGCTGTTGTTAAGTGTGGTTTCTCCTTTCGCCAGACCCATCCTCGAATACAGCTCATCCGTTTGGAACCCATATTGCATCTCAGATATTAACACCCTTGAAAATGTTCAAAGATACTTCACAAGAAGAGCCCTTCACTCCTCCACTCAAAGCAGAACACCCTACGAAACTAGACTTACAATCCTGGGTCTTGAAATCTTACAACTATGATGCCTTAAACATGATCTAAGTATTGCCCACAAGATCATATGTTGCAATGTCCTGCCTGTCAAATACTACTTCAGCTTCAACCACAACAACACAAGAGCACACAACAGATTCAAGCTTAATATTAACCGCTCCAAACTTGACTGTAAAAAATATGACTATAGTAATCGGGTTGTCGAAGCGTGGAACTCTATAGTATCATCCCCTAACCCCCAACATTTTACCCTTAGACTATCCACGGTTGACCTCTCCAGATTCCTAAGAGGTCAGTAAGGGGCGTACGTAAACGCACTAGAGTGCCTTCCGTCCCTTGTCCTATAGTCTCTCCTGTATCTCGTATTTCTTCTCTACTATATCCTCTATAACCTTCATTGTGTATTATTGTGTATTGGACAAAATAAATAAATAACATAAATAAATAAAAATAAAATACAATAAAAATTGTATGTGTGTCTTGTGTTTTTCTTGCCTAGCTGTAGTGTGCACACACTATTGTGCCTGCACGAGTGTCCACACCCATAATTCAAGGCCTGGGGAGGGCGAAAATTGCCTCTCCTGCCCCCAGGAGGCCAGAAACAACATGTTTCTCAACTTCCGGTGGGCCTAGTAGGCCCGTTTTTCACTATTAGTGAAAAGGCTTCCCTGGAGCCTGGGGAGGGCAAAAATGCCCTCCCTCATCACCCGGGAGGCCCTCCGGAAGCAAAAATGTCCTCCCAGAGCCTGCGTATGAGCCGGAAATCAGCTGCCGGTGCTTACATTTGTGCTGGAGCTGAGCTAGGGCAACGGCTTGCATGCCGGCAGATATGGCTCCATGTGCCACCTGTGGCACCCATGCCATATGTTCGCCACCACTGTTCCAGGGTGTTGGTTAGGTTCTGTTGTGGTTGGCTCTGGCCCAGCTCCTGCCCCAGGGAATGTGGAGGTGGATGCAGGGGAAACTTCAACATGTCACAGGCCTGTGTTATTGCCGACAGAATCAGATCAGAGTTTAGTTTCCTCGGACGAAGAAGGAGGTGGGAATGACTTGGAAGAGGGGGGCTTGACACACAGCCCAGGCAGTCAATCTCCCTTATCTTCCATTGATTCGGATGAAGATGTTTTGGACCCACGCAAGCACAGAATTATGCGTAGAAGAGACCAAGTCAGGATGTATTACAGGAGATGAGAGCGGCCACCTGTGTTTGGGTGGGGCTCCAGTAATTAGGGCTGCTGCTATAAATAGCAGCATGTGGGTTTGGCCATTGTGGAAGAGTATCTGATTGCAGTTTCATCAGGAATCCTGTGTTGCTGGTTTCTGGACTTTGTTGATTTTTCACACCTTTGAAAACAAAGCAGAGCAACGTGTGTGTGTGTGTGTGTGTGTGTCTCACTTCGTTGGAAGAAGAAGGGGTGTGAAGTTTCTTCACAGCTGCTAGCTAAGTACTTAATGACTGCTTAAGGGAAATTGTACAGACTACCTGGTTGTTTTGGGACGAGTGCTCTTTGCAATAAAACAAGAGTGCTTAGTTTATTTTGAATTTTGGGATAAAGAACATTGTTTTGAATTTTCAAACGTGTGTGTGTCTGAAATTTGTATCCGTTGAATTTTCGGGAGGCTCCTATCAGAGAGCCCGGCAGAACAGGTTCTAAGAGCATGAGGTGGGAAACTTGGCCTCATGTGGCTCCATCTAAAACTGCCACTCTGGCTGGGACCCATCTTCAAAGTTCTTTAAAACATCCCAATAACTATCGGTGGCATTATGCTCCAGCACGTCTAGCCAAAATCCATCCAAGTATAAGCAATAAATGCTGGAAATGCAAATCAGCCATAGGTACGTACTATCACATTTGGTGGTTATGTCCGGAAGCAGAAATATTATGGTCTAGGATTCAAAATTGGTTGAAAGAAATATTAAATTATCAATTGGAAATGAAACCGGAAACGTATCTGTTGGGAATAATCAGAGGACAGCATAGCAAAGAAGATTACTACTTGATAACACATATATTAACATCAGCAAGGTTGGTGTTTGCACAAACTTGGAAACAAGAAACTATACCAAATGAAGAAATGGTGATTAGGAAAATGCTAGACTGTGCTAAATTAAGTAAATTAACATACGAATTACAGAATAAACAAAATAAGGACTACTATACAGCTTGGGAGAAACTATATACATGTAGTTGGATAGAAAAAAAAAATTGAACTAATGTTTAAGGGAAGAAAATGAACTAATAGAAACAGAATTGTAAAGTATAAAGTATTAAGCAAATTTAAGGGAGACTAGGAAATTAAGGGAGACTATATATATATATATATGTTTAATTAAAAATTAAAAAAAGACAAAAAATAAAATAAAAATGAAACATCCCAATAACGTTTGGGTTACTTACCCGAGTCTAGGGAGAGGGGCGGCATACAAATGTAATAAGTAATAATAATAACCCTATGTTGTGGCCTGTCAGCTGCCCATCACCTGAATCAGAAGAGAAGGAGGAGGCATAGCATCAAGGCAAGCTGAGAGCTCCAAGGGGGAAGATGGAATGGAGCTGTCAGAGAGAAAGAGAGAGAGGGGGAACCTGAGCTGTCCATCAGCCCTCAGAGAGTCGACAGCCCTCAGGTCTGGAGGTGACTGATGAGGAAGAGGAGAAATTGCTGGGTCCTGTGCCTGACACATGGATGCTCGGAAGGCAGAGTAGAGGAGAGCAGTGAAAATCTATGGCCTGGTCCTTGGGATGGAACAGCCACCGCTGCTAGCGAATCCCCACCGTAGCTCTGGGGATGAAAAGCAGTGGGCAGATTAATCCTTCATATTATAATGGCAGCAAGATTGCTTATATGCATAGAAAAACAGAGACAGCCTCTACAACCCTAAGCTTTATAATTAAGGTCCTCGGGTGCGCAGAAATGACCAAAATGACTTTATTTATTTTTATTTTATTTATTTATTTTGTCCAATACACAATGAGAGTTTTAGTGTGTGTGTGTGTGTGTGTGTGTGTGTGTATATATATATATATATACACACATACATACACATACATACATACATACATATATATATATATATGTCAAATGTTTTTTTAGCTGGAATTTTAAAATTAAGGGAGACTAGGATGGTCCCATTTCGGTCTTGTTCTGGCCTCATCAGCTAGCCACACCCTTCCTTACTGGGATTTGATCCGGTGGACTCTGCCTTGTAAGGCAGAGAATTAGCGGTTGAGCTATCAGATCAGATCCCTTCCAGCTCTGTACCAGGGAGGGGCTATATGTTTTTTTTATGTCGGATCACCCTGGTATATTTGAAGGAACGTCACAGCTCCTTTTTGCCTCTAGGCCCAACCCAGGACCATTTCAAGGCAGTTAATTTATTTATAGCCAACAACTATATTCTGTATGTGTCAAATGTTTTTTTAGCTGGAATTTTAAAATTAAGGGAGACTAGGATGGTCCCATTTCGGCCTTGTTCTGGCCTCATCAGCTAGCCACACCCTTCCTTACCGGGATTTGATCCGGTGGACTCTGCCTTGTAAGGCAGAGAATTAGCAGTTGAGCTATCAGATCAGATCCCTTCCAGCTCTATATAGAATACAATAGAAAAGAAGATATAGTAATAGAACATATCAATGAAAGAATAGAAGAAGAGATATAGGAATAGAAGAAAGGAATAGGAGATATAGGAGAACTTTGGAATTGCAGGGAAAAGATAAATCTGAATTCTACAAAATATGGGAAAATTGTTACAAATGGCTCAAACAGAACAAAAATACATAAAAAATTTAAAGGAAAAGCAAAACTAGACACTCCCTCCTTATGTACACAAATAAAATAAAAATATAGAAATATTGCACCATAAATTGGGGGAAAACAACCCCCCTAAAAATGAATCCATATCTTCCTCACAACTATGCAAAATGAATACAACACAATAAACAGAACTAAAGAACTACAAATTCACACACCAGATTCAAATACTTACCTAATCTTCTGAGTTTGCCATATTTGGGGAGCTGGGTCAGAAGACCCTATTTACGACCAGCTCATGTTATGCTCTTGATAGCAGACTCCATTAATGGGAAAAATAATCAAAAAAACATCTGGGAACACCTAGAAGCAAATAAAGTTATAACTAGTAGCCAGCACGGGTTTGTTTAAAAACAGATCATGGCAAACCAAACTTATTTCCTTCTTCAACGTAAGTGGCTAAATTAGCGGCCTAGCGAAATGCTGTGGACATAATATACTTGGATTTCAGTTAAGGCATTTGACAAAGTAGACAGCAAAATACTTCTTCATAAGCTAGAAAATGTGGGATACACCACATCGCCACCAGATGGGACTGTAACTGGCTGATAAAACATAACAACTAGGTCTTAATTGTACTAAGTCTACATAGAGGGAAGTAAACAGTGGGGGTAGTTTATAGTTTATTATTATTATATTTATAATAATAATAATAATAATTATTATTATTATTATTATTATTTATTATTATTTATTAGATTTGTATGCCGCCCCCCTCCGAAGATGATTCTATTTAATTCTATCCTATTTATATTCTATTCTATTTAATTCTATTCTATTTAATTCTATTCTATTTAATTTTATTCTATTTTAATTCTATTCTATATGCTAATTCTATTCTAATTCTATTCTATTTTACTATTCTATTCTAATTCTATTCTACATTCTAATCCTATTCTATTCTAATTCTATTCTAGAATTCTGGTCTTCAAACAGAGACTGGACAGTCATCTTTCTGGGATGGTTTAATTAACCCTGCATTGAACAGGGGTTTGGATCCAATGACCTTGGAGGTCTCTTCCAACTCTATGATTCTATTTAATTCTATCCTATTTATATTCTATTCTATTCTATTTAATTCTATTCTATTTAATTTTATTCTATTTTAATTCTATTCTATATGCTAATTCTATGCTAATTCTATTCTATTCTAATTCTATTCTATTTTACTATTCTATTCTAATTCTAATTCCAATTCTAATTCTATTCTTCAAAGAACAACCAGAAAGTCTAGGTGCCTCTTAACATAAAGCCCCTTTGGGACAACCATGACCTGGAGGATTGAGAATCTCCACAATCTTTTGCTAATAAACAGGCAGGCAGGGTCAGGAAAGGAGACCACCAGGAAATCCCATGAGGCTGTAAACTAAATAGGGCAGTTCGGGAGGAAATGTCAGGAAAGCACACCAAGAGTGAAATTTGTGACTATCAAGAAAGGTTAACTGACCCAGCAACACAACATTTCTCAAATTTATCCTAATATAAAACATAAGATGATCGGAAAAATGGGGAACCTTTGATTTACAAGGGGCTTTTAATGATCCAGAAATGGCTCGTACAGAGGATATCCTCAGGTTACAACAATTCATTTAGTGACCATTCAAAGTTATGGCACTGAAAAAAAAATGACTTATGACCTTTTCCCCCCACATTTACAACCACATGCTCAAAATTCAGTAGTTCATACTTACGGCGATTGCAGGGGTCACACGATTCCCTTTTGTGACCCTCTGATAGTCAATGGGGGAAGCCAAATTCACTTAACGACTGTGCTACCAACTTAACTGTTCTGCCGGGCTTCTCGACACGAGCCCCCAATTAAGTTCAAAAGTTGCAATTTAGACACACACAGTTGTAAAGTCAATAACACTGTTTTATCGAAAGGGAAATATGAGCCAAACAAACTTTTAGTCAGTCAAAGTGCTCACCTTCAAAGCAACAGCCTTGAATGCTGTGAAGAACAATAAACAAACACAAAGCAGATAAAAGGCAGCTGTAAAGACGTCACAGCCACCCTCCTTCAAGAGTTCTCAAGTCACAAACTTAACTATGATTTAATTCAAAAGTTCTGGAAACAGTTCAAAGAGTCCTTGTAGAATCCTGATGCAAAGTACACCTCTCTCCTTCACCGAACAGATAAACTTCCACGCCCAAAGGCAAGAACGCTGACAATTTAACAGCAGCCCCAGCAGCCTAATTACGCCCAGCCACAGGGGATCTCCATTATTTCCTGTAGTATTTACGCAGTTGCTCTTTCCTAGACATTGCCTTGCATCTGCGCACATCAATGAATGTCTCCTCTTCCGAATCCAGTGATGACAATGATGACGAATCACTCACGGGGCGACTATCTAAGGGGCTGCCTGCAATTACCTCCTCTGAGGATCCCACTTCACTTTCACTATCTGCTACAGACCAGCGTTCCCTGTAAGCTGTGCGCGTTTGCGTGCGCCCCAAAATACCCCCCGTGCACCCTTTTCCATGGGTGCGCGCTCCCCATCCCCTGCCAGCCCGCGGGGGGCGAGGGTGGGGAGGTGTGGCAGTAGGAGGAAAGGGAGCTGCGGCTGCCCCTGCCTCCCCACGGTGCCTCCGGCCAAACGCGCCCCTGGCTTCTCGGCCCTGTCCCCCGCCCGCCCGATCTGCCCCCTCTCCTCCTCCGCCGCCTCCTGCCTTGGGGCGTGACTTCTCCCGCGGCGGTGGTGGCTGCGGGACGAAAGCGCTGCCAGCCAGGGGGCTGAGAGAGAGGGCTTTCTCTGCGGGCTTCGGGAATGCCCACCCCGCCCCTCTCGCAGCCCCTTCGCTGGGAGCGCTTTCGTCCCAGACTTCCAGCAAGGGGGTTGCAGTAGAGGCAGGGCAGGCGTTCCTGAAGCGCTCGTAGAAAGCGCTCTCGCAGCCCCCTCGCCGTCGGTGCCTCCGTTCCAGAGCTCCGCCTCACAGCTGATCACCCTGCCGCCGCTCCACGGCTACTGCCCAATGCCGCTGTTCAGAGAAAGAGAGAAAGGGGGGAGAGAGAGAGATAGCAAGAGAGAGGAGAGAAAGAAAACAAGAGAGATAGAAAGAGTGAGAGAGAAAGAAAGCAATAGAGAGAGAGAAAGAAAACAAGAAAGAGAGAGAGAGATGAAGGGGGGACAGAGATAGCAAGAGAGAGAAGAGAAAGAAAGAAAGAGAGATAGAAAGAAAGAGTGGGAGAGAAAGAAAGCAATAGAAAGAAAATGAGAGAGAGAGAAAGAGAGAGAGAGAGCAAGAGGGGGAGAGAGAAAGAGAGAGAAGAACTGTTGTACATACCTGAACGGTCTTCTCAGTGCTCTGGAAGGAGAGTCCATCATGGGTTGTTAACCAATCCTATTGGTAGAGACTGAGTTAATTTAAATAATTAATTAACTGGCACCGCCCCCTTAGCAGCCCCCATGAGCCAGTTTTAAAAACGAAGACAATGTAAAAGCCAGAAAGTTTTATTAACTTCATAACACTGTACAAACTTCAACAGTCCCAACACTCCGGCGACCTGGCCAAACACCATGCCGGGTGGGTATGGACTCTCCTTCCAGAGCACTGAGAAGACTGTTCAGGTATGTACAACGGTTCTTCTCCATTGACTCTGGAAGGAGAGTCCATCATGGGATATACCAAAGATCAAATCCCCTGGGAGGGAAAAGGCTGGGCCGAGGTCGTTGGAGTGGCACACACTCGCTGCAAGACACGCCTGCCAAATGAAGCCTCTGCCGAAGCCAAGGAGTCCAGTTTATAGTGGCGTATAAAAGTGGAAGCCGACGCCCATGTAGCTGCCCGACAAATATCTTCTAAGGAAGCTTGCGTTGACCAAGCCGCCGAAGTAGCCGCACTTCTAGTGGAATGTGCCATAATCCCGGCGGGAGGAGATTGAGATCTCGATGTATAAGCCTCCGCAATGCAATCCCTAATCCAGCGGCTAAGGGATTGGGAAGAAACTCCAAGACCCATCGTGGCTTGAGCAAAGGAGACAAAGAGTCTTTCAGTCTTTCGAAAAGGTGCTGTCCTCCTGATATAGAGCTTCAAAGCCCTTCGGACATCAATCTTGTGCCAACGAAGTTCAGAAGGATGTTGACCATGTGTGCAGAAGTCCGGTAGAACCAGCTCTTGCCTTCTGTGAAAATCTGAATTCACCTTCGGGATAAACAAAGGGTCCAACCGCAGCACCACTCTGTCCGGATGGAACACACACAAGTCCGGCCTGACGGACAGCGCTGACAACTCAGAAACCCTTCGGGCAGATGTAATTGCCACCAAAAACAATGTCTTAATTGATAAGAGTCTATATGAAATTGACCTCATGGGTTCAAAGGGAGGTCCCGTGAGTGCACGTAGCACCAGGGTGAGATCCCATGTCGGGAATCTCCGTACCGGAGGAGCGTGCTTGTTAATAGCTCCCTTGATGAAATCCCTCACCCATGGATGGTGAGCCAAAGATCGAAAGTCTGACACACGGATTATAGTTGAAAGGGCCGCCACTTGCCTTTTTAGGGTGTTAGGGGCTAAGCCCCGCTCAATTCCCGATTGGAGAAATTCCAGGATTGCAATCAACGAGGCTTGCTTCGGATCACAGTGGCGGGTAGCACAAAATCTGCAGAAGGCTGCCCATGTTGCCTGGTATATCCGCACTGTCGATGGCCGACGAGCCGCCTGCATAGTAGCAATGACCGTGTCCGGTAGATGTTGCTGTGTTAGTCTCTCCCGCTCACACGCCAGGCGGCTAATTGGAACCATTGGGGATCCGGGTGACAAATGGACCCCTGAGTGAGGGAGACAATCCGATCCAGGATCCTCCAAGGAGGGGACACTGAGAGAGCTACCAGGTCTGCGAACCACGGCCGGCGGGGCCAGTATGGAGCCACTATGATGACCTCGGCTCTCTCCCGGATTACTCTGTCCAGTACCCGTTGTAGTAGACACGTCGGGGGAAATGCATACAGCAGACCCCTGGGCCATGGAGACAATAGGGCGTTGACCCTTTCTGCCCTTGGTGTTGGGAACCGGGAATAAAATCTCACTAGTTGCGTGTTGGCTTGTGATGCAAAAAGGTCCACCAGAGGAGTCCCGAAGCGTTGAATTATCTGATGAAACACTCCGGGATCGAGTCTCCACTCTGCGGGGTCCAGGGTAGACCTGCTCAGCCAGTCTGCCTGAACGTTGCTGGTCCCAGCAATATGTTCCGCCGACAGTGAGGCTAAGCGGGTCTCGGCCCAGTTGAAAAGGGCCGCTGACTCGACCATCAGGCGGAGAGACTTCGTTCCCCCTTGATGATTCAAGTGGGCCCTGGTAGCCACATTGTCGGTTAAGACCAACACATGCTTGCCCCGAATCCAAGGAGAGAAAGCTTGAAGAGCAAGAAAGACTGCCCTGAGCTCCAAATAGTTGATGTTGATTGGGCTCAGATCTTCCGGAGACCAAAGTCCCTGGGCCATATGTAGTCCCATGTGGGCCCCCCAACCGGACAGACTGGCATCCATTGTGAGGATTAGGCGGTCCCGGTTGCAGAAGAGGCTCCCGTTGCCCAAGGCAGGGAAAGTCCACCATCTCAACGATACCTTGACTTCTGAAGGAAGCCGCACTGACCTTTGTGAGTGACTCATTTTGGCCTTCTGCCATGGAAGAAGGAACCATTGAAGGACCCTGAGATGATGACGGGCCCAAGGCACAATGCCGATAGTTGAAACAAGGGTCCCCAGAACCTTTGAAAGGAACGCGAGAGACACCCGTTGCTGGTGTCGAAGATGTAAGAGTAATTGTCGAATGTTTGACATTCTCTCCGGAGATAAGGTCACAGTCCCTGTGGAAGTATCTATCATGGACCCCAGATGTAACAGTTTGACTGTTGGAAGAAGATGACTCTTTTCTTCGTTGATCGTGAACCCATGGGATTCCAGTGTCTGTCTCGTGACTGCCAGATCTTACAGCGCCCTCTGAGGGGACCTGAACAGAATAATAAGGTTGTCTAGGTAAGCTAGAATTCGAATCCCATGAGACCTGATCTGGGCAGTTAGTACGTCGAGTAATTTCGTAAACGTGCGAGGGGCCGAAGAAAGGCCGAACGGCATTGCCCGGTATTGGTAGTGGGAGCCGTCCAGGTAGAACCGGAGAAATCTCCGATGAGCCGGCAGGATTGGCACATGCAAGTAGGCTTCTTTTAAATCTATGGATGTCAATAGATCGTGCCTCCGGATTGCGGCCAAGATGGTTTGAAGAGAATGCATCCGGAATCGTCGATACCTGATATAGGTATTGAGGTGTTTTAAATTGAGGATCATTTGGACCCCTCCCGATGTTTTCGGTACAAGGAAGACCCTTGAATAAAACCCGGTACCTATTTCTTGTCTGGGCACTTCCTCTATTGCCCGTATCTCCAAGAGATGGGTTATCTCCTTTTGATGTTGGGACCTCTTCAGGGGGTCCCGCTGAACTGGACATTGAACATAACGGTTTGGTGGGGCTGGAGGAACTCCAAACGCAAGCCCTGGGAGACAGTTGCTAACGCCCACCTGTCGGAAAACGTAGTCCGCCAGGAGGCCTCGAAAAACTGAAGTTTGCCTCCCAGGGGCCGATGAACAGAGTCACTTAGGGTGCTTGAAGCCCCTCTGGTTTCCATGAAAGGGCCGCCTCGTTTGTTGATACCCTCTCTGGCGATCCTGGAAGGGGACTCTATCACTCCGAAACGTGGTAGTATTGTACTGGGTCTGGGAATACGGTCTGGTATTTTGACCCGCTGGAGCAGAGGAGTCCCACCGAAAGGACTGCCTGCGTTGGTAGGGATTATAGCAACGCTCCTGGCGCCTGTAGGCTCTGGGGAGGGACTTTCTCTTGTCCTTGTCCTCCACGAGGACTGGATCCAGTGCTTCCCCAAAAAGCTTTTCCCCCTGAAAGGGTGCTGAGGCCAGGTTCCATTTAGACTTCAGGTCTGCTGGCCAGCTTCTCAGCCAGAGGAGGCGCCTTGATGACAAAGTTGCCGCCATACTTCTGGCCGAAAACTTGGCAGCATGCAGAGTGGCGTCCGCTGAAAACTCTGCTGCCACCAACAGCTTTCCAAGGTCCTGCCGCAAGCGACCCTCATCCGGTCCAAGTCTGGCCTGCATCTCCTGCAGCCATACGATAGATGCTCTTGTGAAAAAGGAAGCAGCCGCCGCCACTGCTCTAAATCCCCAGCTCGCCATCTGATGTGTTTTGCGTATTAACACCTCTGCCTTTCTGTCCTCAGGTTTTAGGCTATCGCCTTTCTCAGAGGGCACTAAGGACTTGGAAATCAGCTGCATGACCGGCTGATCTATAGGAGGGAATTCCAGTAATTTCTCTACCTCCTCATCAAATGTGTAGAATCTTCTTTCTACTGCAGAGGGGCCCTGCGCTGCAGCTGGGTGTTGCCAGGGTCTTTTAACACTTTGCTGGATGATATCAGAGGATGGAATGTGCTCTGACTCGGGCTGGGGCTCCTTAAAGAGGACTGTAGACGGTTTGGTCCCATCCGTGGTGTCTGATGGTTTCCCAGGACCTGGCAAGTCTACAGTTTGCTTGGCCTTATGAAGCAAGACCCTGAAAGTTGAAGCTTTAAATAATCCAGCCGCCACAGGCTGTTCTGGCAGTGTTTCGTCATCAGAAAGATCATAGTCTTTTTCAACGTCCTCTAAAGGGTTTGCTTCTTCAGCCCAGGACCCCAAACCCGAGGGGGGCGGTGCACACCATAGGCTTTTGGACTGCACTGGGCGAGGTGCCTGTGTAACTTGTTGCACCCCTGATGCCATCCCCTGAGAGTAGGCATTGTTAATCAAATCCTGCACTGATGGGGACATCTGATGCCAAGAATCAGGTTGTGTTCGCAACCCTGCTGCTGTGGGTGTGAAAGTAGCAGATGGCCCCTGGCCGCTCCTCACAGAGTGTGATGCAGAGCCTGGTCTAGGCCCACTGTGGCCTGGAGATGGCAGAACTGGATTCATGTTAAACTGCCTTTCAGGAGACCAGTCTTTCTCAGAGAAGGGCTCAGCAGGCCTCATGGCAGGTAAAGGAGCTAAGACGTCTCTGGCCAGAGTTAAATGTGAAGGCACAGAGGACACTGCAGGGATATGAAGAGCAGCTTCAAGCCTCTGCTCCAAGGCCTTGATACGCCTCTCTGCCTCTTTAAGTGATGAAGAGGAGGCCTGGGATGACTTGGCCTTGTCTTTTGACTTAGAAGTTTTGGCCTTGTCCTTGGGGGCCACAGAGGGAGAGGTCACCTTATCTGGAGTAGCGTGACCTTCCATAGTACTCACGAGAGAGCTGAAAATCACCAATGTCCTTAAATGCACTGCTCCTCTATACTCGCTTCTCCTCACAAGGAGATAAAATGGCGATCGGGAGCTTTGAAGGCACTGCACATGCGCAGAACTGCTTGTCTTGTTCAGTCGCGCCTAATAAGAAGGCGGAGAGGAACTTCACCGCCTCTTGGGCAATTAGAAAGCGTGGGAACTTTCCCCTGTCTTTTGACAGCCCGAAAATGGCGGCTCTCTGAGGCGATCGCGATCCCTGCCGCTGTCGAGGAGCCGAGGCTCCGAAGACAAACCACTAGCCAGCCACTTGGAAACTCCCAAAAACGGCTTTAAAACGCCGCCCGCAGCAAGAAAAACGGCTGTGTAACAAGCAAAGCGGCTGCGGCGGCTTTAATCCCGGTCGCCGAACAGCTGAGAGGCGCTGGCAGGCGTCCAAAACGCTTTTTTTTCTGCCGCGCAAACAGGGAATCGCCTTTTCCAAGCTTCCCAGTGGGGGGGGCGGACCCCCCCACCTTCAGCTCGCAGCCGAGTCTGACCACGGAGGTCAGGGACCCCAGGCTGTGTTGCTCCTCGATCAGGGTGGTACCCGCTGAGGGAAGGGCCCCCCGAGGAGATAACGATGGGGGTGGTGCCCGCGGAGGGCAGAGACCCCTTTGGAAAATCTTCTTCAACCTGCAGAGAAGACAAAAGAAGAAAACATTAAAAGGTACCACTTTAATATAAAGAAACATATTATAACATAACATTTTTATACTCTATTAAACACTCAGTACAGAAACTACAGTCTCTACACTTAGACTGAGTTTTTAAAACTGGCTCATGGGGGCTGCTAAGGGGGCGGTGCCAGTTAATTAATTATTTAAATTAACTCAGTCTCTACCAATAGGATTGGTTAACAACCCATGATGGACTCTCCTTCCAGAGTCAATGGAGAAATGACTCTTGATTTAAACTATATGGTAAAAAGCACCCAAATAATAACAGAGGAAAAAACCCCCAGCCGTGTGTGTGTGTGTGAACTCTTGAACCATTTCCAATAGCTCACCTCTAATTGGAAATGGTTCAAGAGTTCACAGACACACACACACATACAAGGGGGGGAGGAGACAGGGATGGAAAAAGAGAAGATAATAATAGTAATAGATTTTGGTTTTGTTTTATTATTAATTTCTTTTAATAAAAAAAGAAGGGATTTTTTTTCTTATTTATTTATTTATTCATTCATTTATACTTCTATGCCGCCCAGTCCCAAAGGGACTGTCGCTCAGACACTATACTTTTCCGCCCACACCGAAAACAAATTAGAGGGAACATTGCTACAGACGCTTCACTGTCCGAAGCAGTCGGCAGTAAAAGTGGCCTCTGACAATGGGAGGATTCACCCACATCCACCCCCACAGTCCTTGGGGCAGGAGCTGGCCCAGAGGCAACCACAACACCAACAATGGCTGTGATTCACTGCAGCAAGAAAGATTGTAAAATGGGTCAAAACCCGCTCAACAGTTGTCTTGTTCAGCAATGGAAATGTTGGGCTCATTCATGGTCGTAAGTCGAGGACCACCTGTCGAACTAATCATCAGCAAGAGTTCTTTGCTTGGTCTGCAGTGGCAAAGTTTTAAATACACAACACCCTCACCCACACCTGAAAGTGAGGGCAACACCTGTGCTGCTCTCTAGTACTGAAAGTGGGCTGAGACAGGTGGGGAGTGTAGGTGTGCTTGCATACCTTTGGGGTGGCGGTGGAGAGTGTGTGAATGCCTGTATGTGTGTATGTATGTGTGTGACTCTCCCCTCCCCCATTTTTGTGTTTGTCTGTCTGTATCTGTCAATGCCTGTATTTGTGTGTCTTTGAGTGTGTGTCTGTCTGTTCCTCTCCCCACCATTTGTCCGTCTGTCTCCCCCACCCCCAGTGTGGGTATGTGTGTGTCTTCTCTCCCCCCCACCATTTGTTTGTAATAGTAAAGACAGCAACAGAGTTGGAAGGGACCTTGGAGGTCTTCTAGTCCCACCCCCTGCTTAGGCAGGAAACCCTACACTACTTCAGACAGAGGGTTATTTATTTATTCAATTTTTATGCCGCCCTTCTCCTTAGACTCAGGGCGGCTTACAACATGTTAGCAATAGCACTTTTTAAACAAAGCCAGCCTATTGCCCCCACAATCCGGGTCCTCATTTTACCCACCTCGGAAGGATGGAAGGCTGAGTCAACCTTGAGCGGGTGATGAGATTTGAACCACTGACCTTCAGATCTACAGTCAGCTTCAGTGGTCTGCAGTACAGCACTCTACCTGCTGCACCACCCCGGCTCTTCTATCCAACATTTATTTTTATTTTATTGATTGACTGATTTTGTCCAATACACAATGAGGGTTTTAGTGGGTAGACAGTAAAATACATGATGAAGGTTATAGAGGAGATATTCATAGTAAAATATATCTAAGAAAGAATGGAAGAGAAGATATAGGAATAGAACATATCAATGAAAGAATAGAAGAGAAGATATAGGAATAGAACATATCAATGAAAGAATGGAAGAGAAGATATAGGAATAGAACATATCAATGAAAGAATAGAAGATATAGGAATAGAACATATCAATGAAAGAATAGAAGAGAAGATATAGGAATAGAACATATCAATGAAAGAATGGAAGAGAAAATATAGGAATAGAACATATCAATGAAAGAATAGAAGATATAGGAATAGAACATATCAATGAAAGAATAGAATAGAAGATATAGGAATAGAACATATCAATGAAAGAATGGAAGAGAAGATATAGGAATAGAACATATCAATGAAAGAATAGAAGATATAGGAATAGAACATATCAATGAAAGAATAGAATAGAAGATATAGGAATAGAACATATCAATGAAAGAATGGAAGAGAAGATATAGGAATAGAACATATCAATGAAAGAATAGAAGAGAAGATATAGGAATAGAACATATCAATGAAAGAATAGAAGATATAGGAATAGAACATATCAATGAAAGAATAGAAGAGAAGATATAGGAATAGAACATATCAATGAAAGAATGGAAGAGAAGATATAGGAATAGAACATATCAATAAAAGAATAGAAGATATAGGAATAGAACATATCAATGAAAGAATAGAATAGAAGATATAGGAATAGAACATATCAATGAAAGAATAGAAGAGAAGATATAGGAATAGAACATATCAATGAAAGAATAGAAGAGAAGATATAGGAATAGAACATATCAATGAAAGAATAGAAGATATAGGAATAGAACATATCAATGAAAGAATAGAAGATATAGGAATAGAACATATCAATGAAAGAATAGAAGATATAGGAATAGAACATATCAATGAAAGAATAGAAGATATAGGAATAGAACATATCAATGAAAGAATAGAAGATATAGGAATAGAACATATCAATGAAAGAATAGAAGATATAGGAATAGAACATATCAATGAAAGAATAGAAGATATAGGAATAGAACATATCAATGAAAGAATAGAAGATATAGGAATAGAACATATCAATGAAAGAATAGAAGATATAGGAATAGAACATATCAATGAAAGAATAGAAGATATAGGAATAGAACATATCAATGAAAGAATAGAAGAAGAGATATAGGAATAGAAGAAAGGTATAGGAGATATAGGAGAGCAATGGGACAGGGGACGGAAGGCACTCTAGTGCACTTGTACTCGCCCCTTAAAAGCTTCCAGCATTTGTGTGTGTGTTTGTCTGTGTCCGTATCTATGCGCGTGTCTATCTCCTTTTTCTGTCTCCCCCCCATTCCCGTGTGTGAATGTGTCTGTGTCTCTGTGCCTCTCTTTCCATGTAGGTCTGTCTCTGTGACTGCGTGTGGGAGTGTTTATGTGTATCTCTCTCTGTAGGTGTCTCCCCACCGGTGCCTGTATGTGTGTGAGTCTCTCTTTCCGTCTCCGTCTGTCCCTGTGTCTCTCTCTCTCTGTGTGCGTGCTCTTTTCTCTGTGTCTGTGTGTGTCTGTGTCCCTCTCCCTGTATATCCGAATGTCTCTGTCTCTTTCCCTCTGTGTGTGTCTCTGTGTCTGTCCCTCTATGTCTGTGCCTTGTGTGTCTGCGTCCCTCTCCCTGTGTATCTGAATGTCTCTCTGTGTGTCTGTGTTCCTCTCCCTCTGGGTCTGTATGTGTGTCTCTTTTCCTGTGTGTGCCTATATGTGTATATGCATGTGTCTCTCTGTGTCTCTTTCTATGTGTCTGTGCTCCTGCCCCTGTGTGTGTGTCTTGTGTGTCGGTCTCTCTCCCTGTGTGTCTGTGTGTCTGTCTCTCCTCCATTGTGTCTGTGTGTAGTATTATTATTATTATTATTATTATTATTATTATTATTATTATTATTATTGTCACTCATGCCCTCATCACCTCAAGGTTCGGCTACTGCAACGCTCTCTACATGGGGCTACCTTTGAAGAGTGTTTGGAAACTTCAGATCATGCAGAACGCAGCCGTGAGAGCCATCATGGGGCTTCCAAGATCTGCCCATGTTTCACCAACACTCCGCAGTCTGCATTGGCTGCCGATCAGTTCCCGGTCACAATTCAAAGTGTTGGTTATAACCTATAAAACCCTACATGGCATCGGACCAGAATATCTCCGAGACCGCCTCCTGCCGCATGAATCCCAGTGGCCGATTAGGTCCCACAGAGTTGGCCTTCTCCGGGTCCCGTCAACCAAACAATGTTGGCTGGTGGGACCCAGGGGAAGAGCCTTCTCTGTGGCGGCCCCGGCCCTCTGGAATCATCTCCCTCCAGAGATTTGAATAGCCCCCACCCTCCTTTCCTTCCGTAAAATGCTGAAGACCCACTTTTGTCACCAGGCGTGGGGATAATTACCATCTTTCCCCCTTTTTTATTGTTTTTGGCCTTACTGTATGATAGATTAGGCTGAATGTGTATGACTGCATAGTTAGGGTTTTTATTATGTTATTAATGTCCTCTTAAATGGATTTAATTTTTTATTAGATTTGTAATGTATTGCATTACTGCTATGCTGTGAGCCGCCCCGAGTCTTCGGAGAGGGGCGGCATACAAATCTAATAAACTGTAAACTATTATTATGAATTAGATTTGTATGCCGCCCCTCTCCGCAGACTCGGGGTGGCTCACAGCAATAATAAAAACAATATACAATAACAAATCTAATATTTAAAAAGATATAAAAACCCCTCATTTTAAAAATAAGACATACACACAAACATACCATACATAAATTATATAGGCCTGGGGGAGATGTCTCAATTCCCCCATGCCTGACAGCAGAGGTGGGTTTTAAGGAGTTTACGAAAGGCAAGGATGGTGGGGGCAATCCTAATCTCTGGGGGGAGCTGGTTCCAGAGGGTTGGGGCCGCCACAGAGAAGTGCATGTGTTCGTCTCTTTCTGTGTCCCTGTCCCTGTGTATCTGTATTTCTCTCTCTGTATCTTTTTCCCTGTGTGTGTGCGTGTGTGTCTGTGTTCCTCTCCCTGTGTCTGTATATGTGCCGGTGTGTCTTGTGTGTCTGTGATCCTCTCCCTATGTTCGTATGTCTGTCTCTTTGGCTTTGTGTCTATCCCTGTATGTCTGTGTCTTGTGTGTCTGTGTCCCTCTCCCTGTGTATCAGTCTCTCTCTGTGTGTGTCTCTGTATCCCTCTCCCTCTGTGTCTGTCTCTCTCTTCCTGTGGGTCTGCATGTGTTTCTCTTTCTGTGTTTCTGTGTTCCTATCCCTGTGTTTGGATTTCAGTAAGGCATTTGACAAAGTAGACCGCAAAATACTTCTTTATAAGCTAGAAAATGTGTGTCTGTCTCTATGTGTGTGTGTCTCTCTCCCTGTGTGTGTGTCTGTATGTCTCTCTCTCTCTCTCCGTCTCTCTTCCTGAGTGCCTGTGTCTGTCTCTCCACTGTGTCTGTAGGTCTCTGTCTCTTTCCCTCTATGAGTCTGACCCTCTGTGTCTGAGTCTTGTGTGTCTGTGCCCTTTCCCTGTTTATCTGTATGTTTCTCTCTGTGTGTCTCTTTCCCTCTTTGTTTCTTTGTGTTCCGCTCCCTGTCTGTATGTCTGTCTGTGTCCCTCTTTCTGTGTAACTGTATCTCTCGCTCTGTGTGTGTCTTTCTCTCTGTGTCTGTGTTCCTCTCCCTCTGTCTGTGCCTGTCTCTCCTCCTGTGTGCCTGTATGTGTGTGCGTGCATCTCTCTCTCTCTCTTCCTACCTGTCTGTGTCCCTGTCCCTGTGTATCTGTCTGTCTTGTGTATCTGTCTCTCTCTGTGTGCGTCTCTCTCTGTCTCTTCCTGTCTGTGTCCCTGTGTGTCTGTTCCTCTCCCTGTGTGTCTGCCTCTCCTCCTGTGTGTCTGTGTCTGCTCGTCTCTTTCCATGTCTGTGTCCCACTCCTTGTGTTTCTTTCTTTCCCTCTGTAAGTGTCTCTCTCTGTGTGTCTCTCTTCCTGTGTGCCTGTGCCTGTCTCTCCACTGTTTCTCCCCACCTCTTTTTCTCTCTGTGAGTGTGTGTGTGCGTGTGTGTATTTTCCCAACTCAGAAACCGGGCGGGCCAGGCTCAGCCAACCGGCCCCGCAGCTCTTTTCCAAGGACTCCACCTGGGCTGGTCAAACAGGTTTGGGAGTCCAAAGGACAAAAAGCCAGAAAATCGAATTGCGCACTTGACAAACTTGCGGAAGGGCCGCCCGGACAGGGAGGTTCCTGGCATCTACAGCCGCTCCGGTTTATCCCCCCTCCCCCTTTCTCCCCACCTCCACACACGTCCCAGGGTGAAAAAGCGAGTGTGTAAAGCATGAGAAAGGAAAATCAGGTCGAGGGACTGAGGATTTCTCTCTCTTCATCTCCCCGGTAGGTTTTTTTTAAAACCAGTGACTTTCAATCGAGCTGCTCTTGCTTTTTGCTTCTGTTCTTTCCTCCTAAATGCACTCCGGATCCTTCCTGGGGCTCAACCGGTTGGGTTTCTGCCTGTTCCCTGCTTAGCTTTGTCGGCCGCTCAGCCTTGGTGTGACACCGATTCACGTCGTTTTTAGTGTGAATCGTTCAAATCCAGAAAGTTTGTCGACCCAGTCGCCAAGTGTGTAATCACAACCGAAATGCAAATCGTCCTCGACTTATAACAAAGAGACGATTGTAGATTTACAACAGCTCATTTAGTGACCGAAGATGCGATGCTATTGAAAATAAGTGACTTATGAACATTTTTTCACACTTATGACCATCTCTGTGTTTCATGGGGTCAAAATTCGGATACTTGGCAACTGATTCGTATTTGTGACGGTGGCATTGTCCTTGGTGATCTGCTTTTGTGACCTTCTGACAAGCCAAGACAGTGGGGAAGCCAGATTCACTTAACAACGGTGTTACTCACATAACAACCGCAGCGATTCAACTTAAAAGAAACATAGCAAGCAAAGCTGTAAAACGGGGCAATTTTTTTCACTTAGCAACGTAAATGTTGTGATAAATTGTAGTCTGTAAGTCTGTATCTGTACCTTCACTCCCCCCAACCCCTGAAGAAGAGGTGGAGGCTGAAATACTACACCATTGTGTAATTTTGTAGTTACTTTCTTCAAGCGACACAACTTAACTTTTTTGATGTTTTTCTTGGTTGGGTTCACATATAATGGATTTTTTAAAAAAATGTAATCACAATGGCTTGTTTGCACATCATGCTAGGCCAGTACAGAGTTTCTTATTAGTAGTTTGTCTGGATTCCTACTTTATGTAGTTTGCTTAGCTGTGCTTAGCATTAATAAATCACTATTTGCCCTGGATGGAATTGCAGCCAACTACCGTATTTTTTGGAGTATAAGACGCACCTTAGTTTTGGGTGATAAAAATAGGGAAAAGAATCTGCTTAGCATCTGGTTAGCATCTTTAGTCTGGTCAGTTTCAGCACATTATTTTATCCCCTGGTTAGGGCTTTAAAAAAAGCCTTATTCGGAGAGAGTAACAACGAAAGAGCTTGCAAGCCAGTGAGCTGGGAACAGTTAGGGCTGGAAAGAAACATTTGGAGCAAGTTAGACCAGTGGAAAAAAACCCTGCAAAGACTTAGGGCTTGGAAAACATTATCTGCAGAGAGTAACAACGAAAGAGCTTGCAAGCCAGTAAGAGCTGGGAACAGTTAGGGCTGGAAAGAAACATTTGGAGCAAGTTAGATCAATGGAAAAGAACCCTGCAAAGACCTAGGGCTTGGAAAACATTATCTGCAGAGAGTAACAACGAAAGAGCTTGCAAGCCAGTAAGAGCTGGGAACAATTAGGACTGGAAAGAAACATTTGAAGCAAGGTAGACCAATGGAAAAAAACCCTGCAAAGACTTAGGGCTTGGAAAACATTATCTGCAGAGATAACAACGAAAGAGCTTGCAAGCCAGTAAGAGCTGGGAACATTGTTAGCACCCGGTTAAGGCTGGAAAGAATTCGGAGCAAGTACAGAATGGAAAAAAAAAATCTACAAAGGGTTTGGAAAACATTCTTTGCTTAGAGTAACAATGTAAGAGCTTACAAGCTGGTAAGAACTGGGAATATAATTACCACCCATCTAGGGCTGGAAAGAAACTTATTCAGAGCAATGAAAAAAAACCTGCAAAGACTTAGGGCTTGGAAAACATTATCTGCAGAGAGAAACCACGAAAGAGCTTGCAAGCCAGTAAGAGCTGGGAACATTGTTAGCACCCGGTTAGGGCTGGAAAGAATTCGGAGCAAGTACAGAATGGAAAAATAAAAATCTACAAAGGGTTTGGAAAACATTCTTTGCTTAGAGTAACAATGTAAGAGCTTACAAGCTGGTAAGAACTGGGAATATAATTACCACCCGGCTAGGGCTGGAAAGAAACTTATTCAGAGCAATGAAAAAAACCCTGCAAAGACTTAAGGCTTGGAAAACATTATTGGCAGAGAGAAACAATGAAAGAACCTGCCATGTAAAAGCTGAGAAGATCATTAGCAGTTAGTTAAGGCTGAAAAAGAAAATCTACAGAGTATAAGATGCACCCAAATTATCAGCCTCTTTTAGGGCAGAAAAAGATATTTTACTCCGAAAAATACGGTAGTCGATGTTTAAGATGGCTAGGTTAGTGCCACATGCTACATAATAAAGTCCTTGGAGAGGGGCGGCATACTAATCTAATAAATTATTATAAATTATTATTATTATTATTATTATGATAAATCTTGACATTTCTGGGACTTTTGTGTATAACGGTGATTGGATGCCGGTTTGGATCGGTTCTTTAAAATCGGTAGCAGAAATTTGCCACCGCTCACTGAACCGGCAGCAATGAGTGGCAGCCCACTGCTTCTGAACCGCTCCTCCAGTTGCTGCAGATTGCAAAAAAACCCATAACCCCACTGCGTACAAAGGCTTCTGTTCATCTGCAGAGGGTAATTTCCGTGAAGTGAAAAATTTGCACTTCCATCACGATGCGAACCGGTTAGGGAAGGTGGGTACAACCCATCCGTGGTGTATCTGTATAGTTTAATGTTTCCAAATGTAAAATAATGCACTTGGGGAAAAGGAATCCTCAACCTGAGTATTGTATTGGCCATTCTGTGTTAGCAAAAACTTCAGAAGAGAAGGATTTAGGGGTAGTGATTTCTGGATGAACAGTGCAGTCAGGGAAAGCAAGTACAATGTTTGGCTGCATAGCTAGAGATATAACAAGCAGGAAGAGGGAGATTATGATCCCGCTGTATAGAGCGCTGGTGAGACCACATTTGGAATACTGTGTTCAGTTCTGGAGACCTGACCTACAAAAAGATATGGATAAAATTGAACGGGTCCAAAGACAGGCTACAAGAATGGTGGAAGGTCTTAAGCATAAAACGTATCAGGAAAGACTTCATGAACTCAACCTGTATAGTCTGGAGGATAGGAGGGAAAGGGGGGGACATGATCGAAACATTTAAATATGTTAAAGGGTTACATAAGGTCCAGGAGGGAAGTATTTTTAATAGGAAAGTGAACACAAGAACAAGGGGACACAATCTGAAGTTGGGGGAAAGATCAAAAGCAACGTGAGAAAATATAGGTAGATAGATAGGTAGATAGACAGACAGACAGACAGAGATAGATAGATATAGAGATCGATTAGATAGATAGATAGGCAGGCAGGCAGGCAGGCAGGCAGGCAGACAGGCAGAATTCTTTATTGGCCAAGCATGATTGAACATACAAGGAATTTGTTTTTGGTGTATATGCTTTGAGTGCACATAAAAGAAAAAAATACATTTGTCAACAATCATGAGCTACAACACTTAATGATTGCCCTAGGGGTCAAATAAGCAATGAGGAAATAATATTCATAAAAATCTTAAGGATACAAGCAACAAGTTACAGCCATACAGTTATAAGTGGGAGGAAATGAGTGATAGGAATGATGAGAAAAAAACTAGTAGTAATAGTAGTGCAGACTTAAGAAATAATTTGACAGTGTTGAGGGAATTATTTGTTTAGCAGAGTGATGGCGTTTGGGGAAAAATTGTCCTTGTGTCTAGTTGTCTTGGTGTGCAGTGCTCTGTAGCGACGTTTTGAGGGTAGGAGTTGAAAGTTTATGTCCAGGATGCGAGGGGTCAGTAAATATTTTCACACCCCTCTTTTTGACTTGTGCAGTATACAGGTCCTCAAGGGAAGGCGGGTTGGCAGTACAGTAATTGTTTTTTCTGCAGCCTCTTGGCTCCAACAATCTGTGTCCTCATTTGACCCACCTGGGAAGGATGGAAGGCTGAGTCAACCTTGAGCCAGTAGTGAGATTTGAACTGCCGAACTACAACTATCAATTAGCTGAAGCAGCTTGCAATGCTGCACCCTAACCATTGGGCCATCCCTGCTCAATGAATGTTTTTTCAACATTTTTTTCAATGTTGAAAAAAAATATTGCAGGAAAAAAGCTACGACCAACCTAAAGTGCATTTTACCCCGCAAGAGTCAATTGGACTTTCTGGTTTTTTGTCTTTTGAAGACGTTTCGCTTCTCATCCCAAGAGCTTCTTCAGCTCTGACTGGATGGTGAGGAATGGAAGGATTTATAATTCTTGCAGACAGATGGTCATTTGCAGCTACCATTTAAAACAGACCTGGGCAAAGGTCCATGGACGTTGGAAGGCAGGAAGGAAGGAGAAATGAAGGAAGGAAGGAAAGAGAAATGGAGGAAGGAAAGATGGAAGGAAGGAAGGGAGAAATGGAGGAAGGAAGGAAGGAAGGAGAAATGAAGGAAGGAAGGAAAGAGAAATGGAGGAAGGAAGGAAGGAGAAATGTAGAGGGAGGAAGGAAGGAGAAATGTAGAGGGAGGAAGGAAGGAGAAATGGAGGGAGGGAAGGAGGGAAGGAGGAAGGAAGGAGAAATTCTCTTTCCATGCCCTTTTGCAAAAGTCCAATAAATGCTCATTGGTTTCATTGGCCTTTCCAAGAAATTTAAAACAAACCCCCCACCCCACCTCTCAGGGGGAAGAGAAGGAGGAAGAAAAGGAATCCAAAGCTACTTTCAGGCAAAGCCTCCACTATGTTTTCTCAACTGACAATCTAGGTCAGTTGAAGAGAGGCAGCTGAAAGGAACATTTTGAAAGAGAAGTAGAGAACTGCCCAAAAGCAGAAATAAAAGGCAGAGAAAATCAGAGACACAGAAGCTTCTCTCCATCTGGAGAAGGAAGGAAGGAGAAATGAAGGAAACAAGGAAGGAAGGGGTGGGCAATTAATTTATAATTATAATATAATTATAATATATAATTATATATATAATATATTTATAATATAATATAAAATTATAATTTATAACTATAATATAATTAACTCAGTTCTACCCAATAATATACAGTATACAGTTAATTATAACATAATTAACTCAGTTCTACCCAATAATATACAGTATTGGGTAGAACTGAGTTAATTATATTAATCCGGCCCTCTAAAACCATCCCAATTTCTCATGCGGCCCCATGGCAAAATTAATTGCCCACCTCTGATCTACAAGGATGCAAATGACTACCTGTCTTCAAGGGGCATCAATCCTTCCATTCCCCACCATCCACCAGAGTTGAAGAAGCTTCTGGGATGAGAAGCGAAACACCAAACAGCTCATCTGTTTGGAACCCATATCGCACCTCAGACATTAACACCCTTGAAAATGTCCAAAGATACTTCACCAGAAGAGCCCTTCACTCTTCCACTCGAAACAGAAGACCCTACGGGACTAGACTTTCAATCCTGGGCCTAGAAAGTTTAGAACTAAGACGCCTTAAACAAGATCTACGTATTGCCCACAAGATCATATGCTGCAATGTCCTGCCTGTCCTGTCGGTGACTACTTCAGCTTCAACCACAACAACACAAGAGCACACAACAGATTTAAACTTAATATTAACCGCTCCAAACTTGACTGTAAAAAATATGACTTCAGTAAACGAGTTGTCAAAGCGTGGAACTCCATAGTGTCATCCCCAAACCCCCAACACTTTACCCTTAGATTATCTACGGCTGACCTATCCAGATTCCTAAGAGGTCAGTATGGGGCGAGTACAAGTGCACTAGAGTGCCTTCCGTCCCCTGTCCTATTGCTCTCCTATATCTGCTATACCTTTCATTCCTATATCTCTTCTTCTATTCTTTCATTGATATGTTCTATTGCTATATCTTCTTTTCTTTTCTTTCATAGATATATTTTACTATGAGTATCTGCTCTATAACCTATAATCTGCTCTATAATTGGAGGTTGGACTCGATGACCTAACGGTCCCTTTCAACTCTATTAATAAAAAAAATAAAATAAACCTTCATCATGTATTTTACTATGTGTATATAGATATATACCCACTAAAACCCTCATTGTGTATTGGACAAAATAAATAAGTAAATAAATAAAATAAATCTTCAAAGAAAAACAAGAAAGCCCAGTTGACCTGGATGACCGAGCATCTCCATAGACATCTATGACAAACCACTTTTACATTGTTGCCAGGGAATTAACAAACATGGTTATTAAATTAACAAGCATCTAACTTAACCTGAGGCACAGTAAGCAAAACACTGTAATTTATACTTGAGTGTTTCTCAACCACCGTCATTTTAAGGCAATTTGACTTCTAGCCAACACTCAAAGAAGGCAGAATTCAAGACACGGAAGGATCTTGACAAGACTCGAAAATGGGCCACTATTTAACAAAATGAAACTCAGTGGCGAGGAAAGTGAGGTTTTACATTTAGGTAAGAAAAACCAAATGTACAGGGATAGGATAGGTCAGTGATGGCAAACCTTTTTTCACTCCAGTGCCCACACCTCTTCCTTCCCTCCATATATGCGCAACCCCCAGGAAAAGCAAGTAGGATGCTTGGCTGCATAGCTAGAGGTATAACAAGCAGGAAGAGGGAGATTGTGATCCCGCTGTATGGAGCGCTGGTGAGACCACATTTGGAATAATACTGTGTCCAGTTCTGGAGACCTCACCTACAAAAAGATAAAATTGAACGGGCAGGCTACAAAACTGGTGGAAGGTCTTAAGCATAAAACATATCAGGAAAGACTTAATGAACTCAATCTGTAGAGTCTGGAGAAGGGAAAGGGGGGAACATGATTGAAACATTTAAATATGTTAAATGGTTAAATAAGGTCCAGGAGGGAAGTGTTTTCAATAGGAAAGTGAATACAAGAACAAGGGGGCGCAATCTGAGGTTAGTTGGGGGAAAGATCAGGAGCGAAAATATTATTTGACTGAAAGAGTAGTAGATGCTTGGAACAATCTTCCAACAGATGTGTTTGGTAAATCCACAGGAACTGAATGTAAACATGCCTGGGATAAACACATATCCATCCTAAGATAAAATACAGGAAATAGTACAAGGGCAGACTAGATGGACCATGAGGTCTTTTTCTATGTTTTTACAGCGAAGGGCTCCACTTACTTTTTCCTACCAGTACAGGATCCTGTGAGGCGGGCGCGGGAGCGCACCCAACATGTGTCCATGTGTTCCCACGTAAGATTTCATTTCTGTGCATGTGCCTGGGGCAATATCTCATGTGAGGAAGCTCACGCAGGTGAGATTTTAGCAATTTTTGCCATTTTATTTTTGCTTTTTTGCACAAAAGCGAAAAGGGGGGCATAAATTGCTGAAATCTTACCAACGCAAGCATCTTCATGTGAAATTTTGCTTCCGGCACTTGCGCAGAAGTGAAATTTTGTGCAGGGGTGCATGCATTTGTGTCAGGCGTACACGTGGCCAGGCCGACCTCCGGACACCATTAAAAAGTTCTTTTTTAAAAAAAATATATTAATTTTTTCAATTTAAAACAAAAAACCCCAATTAAAAACAGACAAAAACTCACAAGCATAAAAAGAGATACGCATATCTCAATTTCCACCAGGAGCACATATGGAGTTGTATAAGTTTTTACATCCGGAATTAGAACATTTAAGTCTATCAAAAGTGTACATTTTATAGAAGAAAAGGGAAAAAAAAGAAAGCTTTAGTAAAGAACAGTCTTTGGAAAAAAAATAAAAAATACAAAGACCTTAAAGATTTTTTAAAAAGAAAAGAAAATATTAATTATTGATCCTTTTAAAACTTGCATTCTATTTTGCATATTGATCGTTTCTATGTTTAAACCAGTTGTAAAATTTATCCCAAACCCTACAATAATCCGTTTCTTCTTTCCCATCTAATCTTTTAGTTAACATATCCATTTCGGCACATTCTAAAAAATTTTTTAATAATCATTTCTTCATTTGGGATGTCCACATTTTTCCCTAGCTGAGCATATATTATTCTAGCTGCTTCTTGCAATAACACCAGTGGAATTGCAAAAAACTGTGCTACTCGGAACTTCATATATTTTAAGAAGATACTTGGTTGATCCCTAGGATGCTGGCAGCAACTTGTATCAACCATGACAGTGGTATTCCTGACATTTTTTAATATGTTCAGTTGACTGAGTTTCATGTTGAATGAATAAAAGGTACAATAAGAGTAGACCAAGTTTCATATTTATTGAATAAAGTATTATAATGATGATGATGAAAGCTATCATAATTTAAATAAACTGCATCTTAGCTCAGCAAACCAGTTTTGCAGCAATCCACCAAGAGGCATTCTTATTTAGTTTAGTTTCAGTTATTCTTAATATTAGATTTGTGCCATTATAATATTGTTTTTATCATTGTTGTGAGCCGCCCTGAGTCTTCGGAGAGGGGCGGCATACAAATCTAATAAATTGAATTGAATTTATTTTTATTTTATTTATTTATTTATTGTTAGAGTTGGAAGGGACCATGCGGGTCATCAAGTCCAACCCCCTGCCTAAGCAGGAACCCTATAGCATCCCAGCCAAATGGCAGTCCAATTTCCTCTTTAAAATGTCCGGAGTATTGGAGTTCACAACGTCCGCTGGTAGGTTGTTCCACTGGTTGATCGTTCTGACCGTCAGGAAATTCTTCCTTATATCCAGGTTGAATCTCTCCTTGGTCAGCTTCCAGCCGTTGTTCCTCGTACGGCCCTCCGGTGCCCTAGAGAATAAAGTGATCTCCTCCTCTCTGTGGCAACCCCTCGTATACCTGTAGACTGCTATCATGTCCGCTCTGGCCCTCCTTTTCTCTAGGCTATCCATGCCCAGTTCCCGCAGTCTCTCTTCGTAAGTCTTGGTTTCTAGACCCCTGATCATTTTGGTTGCTCTTTTCTGCACCTTCTCCAGAGTTTCAATGTCTTTTTTGAAGTGTGGTGACCAGAACTGAACACAGTACTCCAGGTAGAGGTACCACTGCATTTGCTTTTACATTGATTCCTACAGGAAAAAATTGCTTCTCCTTACAAACTTTTCTACTTAAGAACCTGGTCACGGAACAAATTAAGTTCGTAAGTAGAGGTACCACTGTACTTGCTTTTTGCTGCCTCTTGCAAATTTTGCTTCATTGGGAAGGCCTTGGCTTGGAGCCCCCCTGAAATCAATTTATTTATGTTTTTCCACCCGTTTTGCAGTGTGAGAATCGACCGCAGCACATCCTGAGATTTTCCTGGTCCATTTTCCCAGAGCCTCCTCCCGTTCTGGGGAAGAAGGAATGGAAACTGCAATGATTTAGCAGGGGGAAAAAAAGCTCAACAGAGACATAAGAAACGTTTTCTAAACCAGTTGAAGATGTCGTCCATTGCTCCTTCGGAAGATTTAGCGATGGTGCCCTTGGGGAAGGACTCGTTCCCTGCTGCCCCGCTGGCCCAGCCTCACAGGCAGGAGCCGAGTTCAGATGATGCCGAGGCAACTTTACCCTGGGACCGAGCCCAACATGATGAAGCAGGCGAGAAACCCGGGGTTTTGGAGTCGGACGCGCGACCGAGCCCAGAAGGAAGCATGAAGGCAGCCAGGTTGGATTCCGGCATGGACCATCAGGCTTTCTTGAAGCCTCTGGAGGACGAGTGTAGCGGGATGCCCACTGTGGCAGCTCATGCCTTCGTCCCCATTGACCCCCTCTGCATTGAATGCCATCCCAGGAGCCACAAGAAGCAGTCGCGGCAGCTCGGAGTACCACCGCAGGACAGGGCCCCATGCCAGGAGGAGAAGGACACCTCCGAGCAGCAGTCCTTCCTCGACCGAGGCTACTCAGGCTGTTTGCATGACTTGCCCGATCCTGCTGGGGAGCCGTCCCAGAACTGCTGCAACTCGCCCAATCTCAAAGCTGTGGCTTCCATGAGTACCGCGCTGATCGTCTTCCCGGGCTTGATCTACAGTGCCTATGTCTTCCTGCCCTTCGACGTGCCTGTCATGGAGAGCATGAGCGCCCGGCTGGTGTACACGCTGCGCTGCGGGGTATTTGCCACTTTCCCCATCATTTTAGGTCAGTGGGGTCTGCTTGCGGGGAGGAGAAGGGACCCGGCAGGGAGAAGACATCAATAAATAATAAATAATAGTAATAATATAAATATAATATAAATAATAAATAATAATCATAATAGTAATAATATCTGAAAATCAAGCTGCAACGACTCTGGCATTAGCCAGTGAAAGTGGTCTCAGTGGTCCTTCGGAACTGCCTGCTACCGCACGAATCCCAGCGACCAATAAGGTCCCACAGAGTTGGCCTCCTCTGGGTCCCGTCGACTAAACAATGACATTTGACGGGCCCCAAGGGAAGAGCCTTCTCTGTGGCGGCCCCGGCCCTATGGAACCAACTTCCCCCGGAGATTAGAACTGCCCCCACCCTCCTTGTCTTTCGTAAACTACTCAAGACTCACTTATACCGCCAGGCATGGGGGAGTTGAGTCACCTTTCCCCCGGGCTTTTTTATACTTTGTTTTATGTTTGGTATGAATGTTCTGTTTGGTTTTTAAATAATGATAGGGTTTTATATGTTTTTTAATATTAGATTTGTTCCATTACTATTGTGTTTTTTATTACTGTTGTGAGCCGCCCCGAGTCTTCGGAGAGGGGTAGCATATTATTATTATTATTATTATTTATTGAATTTGTATGCCGCCCCTCTCTGTAGACTCCGTAGGCATACAAATCTAATAAATAATAATAATAATCTCAGCGGACATTTGAAAACCATTGGAATTGACAAAATCTCCATCTGTCAATTGCAAAAGGCCGCTTTACTGGGATCAGCACACATAATTCGCCGCTACATCACACAGTTCTAGGTGCTTGGGAAGCGCCCGACTGGTGATGAAATACAAAATCCAGCATAGTGATCTTGTTTGCTGTGTTGTATTGCTGATAATAATAATAATAATAACAACAACAACAATACAAATAAAATAAATAAATACAAATAATAAATAAATAAATAAATGCAATACCATACAATAATAATATAATAAAACTCCCCACAATAATATTTAATATATCATGATGCTGGCCATTTTGCCATCTTTGGCTACCAGGAAAGCCAGCTATTAAATTCTAGAGCCAAGTGCCAGTTGGGCTACTTTCCAGATATTACCCTTTTGTTTTTTATTTATTTATCTGGAAAATTTGCATGGCTGCCCAATTCAGTGATTCCGGGCAAAATAAAGCTCCTACCGTAATAGAAATAAATCTTCCCACCCATTTATGACGGTTGTGATGTCCCAGGGTCACGTGACCTTTATTGGTGACTTTTCCAGCTGAGTCATTGGAGGAAGCCAGATTTGCTTAAGAATCATGTGGCTCAGTTAATGACCACAGTACAGCTAGTCCTCAACTTATGACTAGAGTCCAAAATTTGTTAAGTGCTCCTCCCAAGCCCTCCCTTTATTTACTATATTATATAATTTTTATATATTGTATCGTACAGTATTGTATTAACTTGATAGGCTGCCCGTCTGATCTCAAGGCAACTCTTAAAATTTCTTAAAATAGGAATTAAAGGTTAACCCAAGGGTGGGCTGCTGGGGGTTCTTAGGAGTTTGAGAGAACCTCTAGTTAAGATTCTGTGCAATTTATTTACCGTATTTATTTACCATAAAATTTGGAGTATAAGACTCACCGGAGTATAAGATGCACCTTAGGGGAGGAAAATTGGGGGAGGGGGAATCTGCTTACCAGGTATTCATCTGACTAGCGTCCTTAGTCTGGTCAGCTTCAGCACATTATTCTATCCCCTAGTTAGGTCTTTAAAAAAAATTATTTCAAGAAAGTAACAATGAAAGAACTTGCAAGAGCTGGGAACATCATTAGCACCTGGAAAGAAACATTAGTAGAGCAATGGGGAAAAAAACTTGCAAAGACTTAGGGCTTGGGAAACATTCTTTGCATAGAGTAACAATGAAAGAGCTTGCAAGCGGGTAAGAGCTGGGAACATCGTTAGCACCTGGTTAGGGCTGGAAAAAATGTTTTTCGGAGCAAGTTAGAGCAATGAAAAAACCCTGCAAAGACTTAGGGCTTGGAAAACATTCTTTGCAGTGAGAAACAATGAAAGAGCCTGCAAGGTAAGAGCTGGGAAGATCGTTAGCAGGGCTGAAAAAAAACCCTACATTCAGAGTATAAGTCATGCCCAAATTATCAGCCTCTTTTAGGGAGGAAAAAGGTGCGTCTTATACTCTGAAAAATATGGTAGTTCAAATTGTATGCTGGCCAACTCCCTAAGGACTCCCTAAGGCGGCTCTGAGAACCTTGAAATCCCACTCCAGGCTGGCCCATCCCATCCCTCCAGGAGTCGGCACTGGTGGGCAGCAGCCGGTGTGCGGCTCCAGTAGGAAATACCGGGATGTGTGCGCAGCCGCATACTGATGTGCCCCTGCATGAGATTTGGCTTCTGCACATGTACAGCAAGCCAAATCTCACTCGAGGATGTGCACGAGAGTGAGATTTAGGCAATTTTTGCCAACTTATTTTGGTGCATGCGCGGAAGCAAAAATATCAGCGAAAATCGCTGAAATCTCGCTCTCACGCACGTCCACGCACGACGAACGCGTGCATGACCAATGGGCGCCCGCGTGGCCTCCAAGGGACCTCCGGTAGTAGGTAAGTGGAGCGACCCATCAGTGGGAGTCAGGTAATGAAGGTTAAGTGCAGGCAGGCGCAGAGGCTCAGGGAGAATGAAAAACGGCCCTACAAGAAGTTCGGGAAGGCCGGAATGTTTCTGCCTCCGGAGCCTGGGGAGGCTGCTTTTGCCTTCCTGGAGCTTGAGGAAAGCCTCTGGACATGAGGGAGGGCAAAAACACCCCTCCCTGCCACTGTGGTGCAGGACAACTAGGTCATACCACCTTGGCCACGCCTACCCAGCAACCCCTTGCTAAAATGTTTGAAGCTCACCGGTGGGTGCACCCCAAGACCTGGCGGGAGGGTGTATCTAGAAAGGTCCCTTCAATCCCTTTCAAGCCATCCTTTTTTGACACCTTCTTTCCTCGTGTGCCTTTTCCCCTGCAGGGATGATGGTTTACGGACTGTCCCGCCTTTGTGCCTCTTCACTGCAGCCTTTTGAGGAGCTGAGCCGCGAGGTGGAGATCCACCGGCATTTCGTCTCGCAGTCCGTCGACCTCTTCATTCTTTACTTCTTCAACATCGCTGTCCTTTCCACCTACCTGCCCCAGGAAGTGCTCAAGCTGATCCCGTTGCTGACGGCCCTTTTCGCCATCTCACGGTAAGAGAGGAACAAGTCAGACCACCTCTCTCCTTTCCCTTCCTTTGGGTTGGAATCATTTGCCTAGTACAGGGTCTCCAGCATGAGCAGTGGGTTGGTCATGCCTCCGTCTGCAGAGATTCTGCAGAGGAGCTGGAGCTGATGGAGATGAATTCATTGGCTTTGGACCTGCAGGGGTTCCAACTTACTACTGTTACCGGTGCTGATACGCACACAGCTCCTGGTGAGGACTCAAGACGTCAGAGCAGGACAGGGATGGGCTACCAGCCGGAATGGTGGAAACGCCGTTCTGGGGGCAGCAATGGACCATGTTGCTTAGTTCCAGTGCAGCTGGACGTGTATGTGCTGTTTTTGCTTCTGGACTTGTGCGGAAGCAAAGAAATCGGGAATTTTTGCTGCTGGAAGTCCGCACGCGAGATTTTGACTGCTGCACATGCGTAACGACCGGAATCTTGAGCAGCAGCTGAGGCCAGCAACAAAAGTGGCCTGCCCGAGCTCCAGCCACGTGGCCTGCTCTCTACTCTCCCACACCGCAGGAGAGATGCCTGCAGCGCAGGAGAGCATAGAGCAGGCCATGCGGGCGGAGCTCGGAGCTATCTGGCCTACTCCCCACACCATAGCCCATCTTCTTGGCACCCCTCCAGGTCACACGCCGGAGCAAGGTAAGGGCCGGGTTGGCCACTCATGGCGCAGTGGCGCCGTAGCAGAGAGGGCAGTGGATGGACTGCTCACAGCAGAGCTACAGCTCGCGGCCGGCCAGAGTTGCTGCAAGTGGCGCAGTGGGCTGAATGGTGGAGAGTGGGCCGAACGGTGGCGAGCAGCAGTAGTGGTCACTTACCTTATTTTGATCTATTTCCAGGCCTTTTTGCTTCTGCGCATGTGCATTAGCGAAAAAGCCCAGAAATCTCACACCTGCGCGTCCTCAGCCCGTTCCAGTAGGGCCAGGAATGGTGGCCCACCCCTGGAGGAAGATTTGGCTTCTGTGCTTGTGCAGGAAGCAAATCTCGTGAGAAGACACGCAGGTACGTGAGATTTCAGCAATTGCCTCTCACAAGATTTTGCTCCTGCGCATGCACTGGGTGAGCGCTCCGATGCGCGCCCACCCATTGGTCGCATGCAGCTCCATTTCTGCTACCGGTGCCTTGCACACAACCGCCCCATCCAGGTAGGGACCCAATATTGGCTCTGGAAGAATAATAATAATTAATAATAATTTATTAGATTTGTATGCCGCCCCTCTCCGAAGACTCGGGGCGGCTCACAACAATAATCAAAGACAATATAACATTGTAACAAATCTAATATTAAAAGAGAAAGATGTATAAAAACCCCAACAATTAAAAACTATGCAACACATACATACCAAAATATAAAATATAAAAGTCTTCGGGAGGTGTCTCAGTTCCCCCATGCCTGGCGATATAGGTGGGTCTTGAGTAATTTGCGAAAGACAAGGAGGGTGGGGGCCATTCTAATCTCCGGGGGGAGTTGATTCCAGAGGGCAGGGGTTGCCACAGAGAAGGCTCTTCCCCTGGGACCCACCGAATGACATTGTTTGGTCGACGGGACCCGAAGAAGGCCAACTCTGTGGGACCTTATCGGCCGCTGGGATTCGTGTGATAGAAGGCAGTTCCGGAGGTATTCTGGTCCACTGCCATGTAGGGCTTTATAGGTCATTACCAACACTTTGAATTATGACTGGAAACTGATCGGCAGTCAGTGCAGGCCACGGAGTGTTGTGGGGAGGATTAGACCGAGGCAGCCTAAGGCCCCCTCAGGATTGGGATGGTTTGTACGCAGGGTCAAAAGGGGGCAGAATGTCCAAGAGAAGGCAAGCAATGGACATGAGGAGCGACGGAGCTCAGGTGATGAGCAAGGATCACCTGCTCCTGCTCCCAAGCATGGAGACTGGAAAGCACCCACCCACTTGATGAATTGAGAGGGGAATGACCCACCCCTCTTGGCAAGACACCCCTAGGGACTGAGATTTAATGAGGGGAACTTTTTGTGAACTGAGTGTGCTGGTACAAACATTTGGAGTTTGCAGGACTGCTTACTTCTTTAACTTTGCTCTGGGACATGCCAAGAACTTGAGAACATTTGGGGGGAAATTTGGAGCATTAAAGGGGAGTTTGAACTCTCAGCTGTGGCTGTGTGGCCTTCACGTCTTGTCCCAGGTCATCACAGGGTTGGACTAGAAGACCTCCAAGGTCCCCTTCCAACTCTTGTTTATTCATCCATCATTTAACCTTGTTTTTCAACCATGGCCCCTTACAGAGGGCTGGACTTCAACTCCAAGAATTCCCCAGCCAGCCTGAGCTGTTCGGACTTGTTGATAAAGCATGCTGGCTGGGGAATTCTGGGAGTTGAAGTCCAGCCCCCTTCAAGGGGCCAATTTTGACGGACAAAAATGTATTGAAATGCTTTCGCCAGATGAATCTGTCAGAAGGCTCCTGGCTTTTTTAAATTTTAAGATTGAAAAAACTGATTGTTGGGGAAATCTCCATTCTGCTGACGGTACAGTTGGTTGGTTTTTTTTAAATTATAAAGTTTTTATTAAGTTTTTGAAAAGCACAACCAAAAACATATATACATCTACACATTTACAAAACATAAAAAGGAAAGAAAGATACAACCCCCCCAAAAATAGTGATAATAATAATAATAATAATAATAATAATACTAAATAAATAAATAAATAGATAATGGACAATATTAACAATGACAACAATAAACAAGTAACAAAATGTATATCATTTATATCCTCTTGTGGGGAGGACAAAATAAACAATCTTTTATTTTTAATATATTAAAAGTTTTAATATATTAAAAGCCTTTTGATATATTTTGAGGCACTGAAAGGAGAATGGCAGCCATTTTGGGTGGCACAAAGAATCGAACGGAGTCTCCTGGCATTTTTTTTTTCCGAATTCAGATTTTATAACTGGGTGTATTCTCTTACGAGCTGCAACACCATTCATCATATACATGTAGCAGCTGGACCAGTGTTTCCCAACCTTGGCAAATCTCCACTGGGATTTTACAACGAAGTTAGTGTTATGCAACATATGAGGAAAGGTTTCCTGGAGTTAGAGATTGAGAAAAGAGATACAGTAGAGCAGCGTTTCCCAACCGCTGTGCCGCGGCACACTAGTGTGCCGCCAGACAAGGTCAGGTGTGCCGTGAAGTTCCGCTTCCAAACCGGAAGTTGAGTGTCCCGGCTTGCTTCTTCACACCTTCATTTTCGCGCCTTTCTTCTTCGTGCCTTCTTTGCAGCAGGTGAGCTTGGGACTCGGCGGGATGGCAATAGCAGTGGCTGAGGCTTTCACTTGTGGCATCGGGAGTGCTAATAGTGGCGGCGGCGGGAATAGCGGGGGGGGCCCTCCTGCAAGTGGAAGCCTCAGCCCTGGAGCCCCCTCGCGCCCATGGCTTCTCGTCGATGCCTCTGCCTGCCCGATCCTGCCCTGGAGCCCCCCCCCCCGCTATTCCCGCCGCCGCCGCTATTAGCACTCCCGCGGATCGGGCAGGCAGAGGCATCGACGAAAAGCCATGGGCGCGAGGGGGCTCCAGGGCTGGGGCTTCCACTTGCAGGAGCCCCCCCCCTTGCTATTCCCGCCGCCGCTATTAGCACTCCCGCGGATCGGGCAGGCAGAGACATCGACGAGAAGCCATGGGCGCGAGGGGGCTCCAGGGCTGAGGCTTCCACTTGTGGCTGTCCCCGCCCGATCCTTCCTTCTCTCCAGCTTTTTTGGGGTGCGGCTTCTTCCACAGCGGTGGCTGCAGCGGCGCTGGCGATCCGGCCGCTAGCCGCTCCAAGCGCTGTGGGAACGCCCACCCCTCTCACAGTCCCGTCCCGGGCTGTCAGTAAAGGGGCTGCTTGCTCGGAACATTCAAACTAAGGGAAACCTTCGCTGGCCTCCACAGAGAAGAAAGGAAGAGAGAGCAACAGAGAGAGAGAGAGAGTGAGAAAGAACAAGAGAGAGAAAGCATGAGAGAGAAAGAACAAGAGAGAGAAAGAAAATAAGAGAGAACAAGAGAGAGAGAGACTAAGAGAGAGAGAAAGAAAAGAGAGAGAAAATAAGAGAATGAGAGAGAGCAACAGAGAGAGAGAAAGAACAAGAAAAAGCACGAGAGAAGAAAAGCAAGAGAGAAAAAGAGATAGCAAGAGATACTGAAAGAAAGCAAGAGAGAGAGAGAAAAAAAGAAAGCAAGAGAGACAGATAGGAAGAGGAAAGGAGAGAGAGAGAAATGAGAACAAAAAGGGGAGGAGAAATGAGAAAATGATTGAGGCAGAGAATGAGAGGAGAGAGAAACAAGAGAGAGAGAGGTGATTCTTTAAGCATGGTAAAAAGCACCCAAATAATAAGAAAAAACCCCCAGCCCTCACCTGTTTTTGAAAAGAATAAAAGAGAATAAAACCCCAGCCCTCACCTGGTTTTGGAAATGGTTTGAGTACACACAGACATATAAGGGGCGGGAGGAGAGACAGAAATGAGACAGTAGTATAAATTTGAGGAGGGATGATTGATGATTGACTGTATTTATAAGGGGATGTTACATGGGATTGTATGTTCTATGTATAAATACATGTAGAAATACTGTAGATCTGAAGGTCAGCAGTTAAAATCTCATCCCCAGCTCCAGGTTGACTCAGCCTTCCATCCTTCCGAGGTGGGTAAAATGAGGACCCAGATTGTGGGGGCAATATACTGGCTCTGTTAAAAAATGCTATTGCTAACATGTTGTAAGCCGCCCTGAGTCTAAGGAGAAGGGGGCATAAAAATTGAATAAATAAATAAATAAATAAATAATATTTACTGTCTTTTTGTGTCATTTTGGTTGGTGGTGTGCCCCAGGATTTTGTAAATGTAAAAACTGTGCCGCGGCTCAAAAAAGGTTGAAAATCACTGCAGTAGAGCACAGGCAATTGACAGGTTTAATGTGTTAAAAAGTCATTGGGTCTTTCTGACTTTCCTGCTTAAGAAAAGGGCTGGATTACCTTGAGACGGAAACCCCAAACTGGCAAAGGTTGTGCTCTGGGAGAATCCAAACCAGTTTTCCTCACAGGATGGTTGTTATTACTAGGCTCAGCTGTCTTGAGCTCCAGAGTGGGAAAATCCTGCAAAAAAAAAAATAAGATAAATTAAAACAAACAAACAAACCCACAACCATAACCCAATTAACAAACATAAATATCAGACATTGAGAAGAGACTGGACTGCAAATATGGAAAGGCACTATTGATGTACTGAGGTTTTGATAGATTTTTATAATAATGTCATATGATTATAATACTGATAAATGTTCAAGAAATGAAGGTTTAAAATAATGGATTGATGAATAGTTATGTTTTTTGGTTTTGTTGATTCTTTTTAAAGTTTAATAGTAATAGTTTAATAGTAATAGATTGATAGATCCTCGTTGTCGAAGGGTGACGGGCACACTGTATTGTACAGATCACTTCGTCCGGAAGTTGATGTTGTCTCAGTCTGTCCCCCTCAAGTGCCAGATGGTCAGCTGAAACCATTGGGGGTCTGGATGTAGGACAAACCCCTGACTGAGGGAGATCAGGGCGTCCGAGATCCTCGACGGGGGGGGGGGGGGAGATTGATAACCCCACCAGGTCGGAGAATCAGGGACGGTGGGGCCAGTGAGGTGCTACTAAAAGAACTTCCGCCCATTCTGCCAGGATCTTGTCCATGACCTTCGGTAAAAGACATGTCGGGGGAAAGGCGTACAGAAGGCCTTGAGGCCATGGTGCATGCAGGGCGTTGATTCTCTCTGCTCCTGGGGATGGAAATCGAGAGAAAAATCGAGGGAGTTGGGTGTTGAGGTTAATTGCAAATAAATCTACCTCGGGGCTGCCAAAACGTTGTATTATCTTCTGAAAGATTATTGGATTCAGCCTCCATTCTGACTGGTAGCCCTGCTCAGCCAGTCCGCCTGTACGTTGGATGTCCCCGCAATATGCTCCGCTGATAAGGATGCCAGGTGGCATTCCGCCCACCTGAACAGGGATGCTGTCTCTTTCATGAGTCTGTGCGATCGTGTCCCACCCTGGTGATTCAGGTGAGCTTTCGTCGCAACGTTTATTTATTTATTTATTTATTACTTGGATTTGTATGCCGCCCCTCTCCGAAGACTCGGGGCGGCTCACAGCATGTAAAACAAATCATAGTAATCAGACAGATTTAAGATATTTAAATATTTTTAAAAAAAACCCAGATACTAACAGACACACACACAGACACACCATGCATGAGTTAAACGTGCCCGGGGGAGATGTTTCAGTTCCCCCATGCCTGACGGCAGAGGTGGGTTTTAAGGAGTTTACGGAAGGCAGGAAGAGTAGGGGCAGTTCTAATCTCCGGGGGGAGTTGGTTCCAGAGGGCCGGTGCCGCCACAGAGAAGGCTCTTTCCCTGGGGCCCGCCAACCGACATTGTTTAGTTGACGGGACCCGGAGTAGGCCCACTCTGTGGGACCTAATCGGTCGCTGGGATTCGTGCGGCAGGAGGCGGTCTCGGAGATATTCTGGTCCAATGCCATGAAGGGCTTTAAAGGTCATAACCAACACTTTGAATTGTGACCGGAAACTGATCGGCAGCCAATGCAGACTGCGGAGTGATGGTGAAACATGGGCATACCTAGGTAAGCCCATGACTGCTCTCGCAGCTGCATTTTGCACGATCTGAAGTTTCCGAACACTTTTCAAAGGTAGCCCCATGTAGAGAGCATTACAGTAGTCGAACCTCGAGGTGATGAGGGCATGAGTGACTGTGAGTAGTGAGTCCCGGTCCAAATAGGGCCGCAACTGTGCACCAGGCGAACCTGGGCAAACGCCCCCCTCGCCACAGCTGAGAGATGTTGTTCTAATGTGAGCTGTGGATCGAGGAGGACGCCCAAGTTGCGGACCCTCTCTGAGGGGGTCAATAACTCCCCCCCCAGGGTAATGGACGGACAGATGGGATTGTCCTTGGGAGGCAAAACCCACAGCCACTCCGTCTTATCCGGGTTGAGCTTGAGTCTGTTGACACCCATCCAGGCCCCAACAGCGTCCAGGCACCGGCACATCACTTCCACCGCTTCGTTGACTGGGCATGGGGTGGAGATGTAAAGCTGGGTATCATCCGCATATTGATGATACCTCACCCCATTTCCTTGGATGATCTCGCCCAGCGGTTTCATGTAGATATTAAATAGCAGGGGGGAGAGGACCGACCCCTGAGGCACCCCACAAGGGAGAAACCTAGGAGTCGACCTCTGACCCCCCACCAACACCGACTGCGACCGGCCAGAGAGGTAGGAGGAGAACCACTGAAGGACAGTGCCTCCCACCCCCAACCCCTCCAGCCGGCGCAGAAGGATACCATGGTCGATGGTATCGAAAGCCGCTGAGAGGTCAAGGAGCACCAGGACAGAGGATAAACTCCTGTCCCGGGCCCGCCAGAGATCATCCATCAACGCGACCAAAGCGGTTTCCGTGCTGTAACCGGGCCTGAAACCCGACTGCTGGGGACCTGGATAATCGGCTTCTTCCAAGGACCGCTGGAGCTGGAGTGCCACCACCTTCTCAACAACCTTCCCCATAAAGGGAAGGTTGGAGACTGGACGATAGTTGTTAAGCACAGCTGGGTCCAGGGAGGGCTTCTTGAGGAGGGGGCGCACAAGCGCTTCTTTATAGAGTGATGGAAAAACTCCCCTCCCCAAGGAAGCGTTGGTAATCTCCTGGGCCCAGCTCCGTGTCACCTCCCTGCTGGCCGAAACCAACCAGGAGGGACACGGATCCAGTAAACAGGTGGCGGAACTCACAGCTCCAATGGCCTTGTCCACTTCATCAGGTGTCACCAGATCAAACTCTCCCCAGACAGGTGGACAAGTACGTGCCCCAGTCACCTCGACTGACTCGTTGTCAGTCGACTCTGTTTTACAATTGGAGTCGAGGTCGGCTCGAATCCGAGCGACTTTATCAGCGAAAAACGTGTTAAAGTCCTCGGCACTACTCTGCAAGGGCTCCCCAACTCCCCCCTGATTAAGAAGGGAGCGGGTCACCCTAAACAGAGCGGCCGGGCGGGATTCCGCTGATGCAATCAAGGCGGCATGGTACGCGCATCTTGCCGCCTTGAGCGCCACTTTGTAAGTCTTAATAAAAGCTCTTACAAGTGTTCGGTCGGATTCAGACCTACTCTTCCTCCATCGCTTCTCTAGACGTCTCTTTTGGCGCTTCAACTCCCGGAGCTCCTCGTTGAACCATGGGGCTCTACAGGGTCTAACGCCTCGGAGAGGTCGCAAAGGCGCAATCTGGTCTAGAGCCTCCGCAGCAGCCGTATTCCAGGCCTCCGCGAGAGACTCTGGCGAACTGTGGACGAGTGCCTCTGGAATAACCCCAAGCGCCGTCTGAAAGCCCTCTGGGTCCATCAGGCGTCTGGGGCGGAACATCTTCATTGGTTCCGCCTCCCTGCGGGGGAGGATTGGAGCCAGGAAGTCAAGCCGTAGTAGAAAATGGTCTGACCATGACAAAGGCAATGCTTCTAAGCCCCTTAGTCTCAGACCATTACTCAATTGCTCGGAAAGGAATACCATGTCAGGTGCGTGCCCTCTCTCATGAGTCGGACCCTGTACTACTTGAGTCAGGTCCACGGCTGTCATGGTGGCCATGAACTCCTGTGCCAACCCAGAGGTTTCGCCGAGCGACGGCAGGTTGAAGTCCCCCAGGACTATAAGTCCGGGGAACTCCACCGCCAGCCCGGCTACCTCCTCGAGTAGCACAGGCAGGGCTTTAGACACGCAGCTGGGAGGCAGGTACGTGAGAAATAAGCCCACCTGAACCCCTAAGTCCAATTTCATCAAGAGAGACTCGCAACCCGCAATTTCCGGAGCAATGAGTCTACGCAGGCAAAGGCTCTCCCTGGCTACAATAGCCACTCCTCCCCCCCTTCCCTGGGGTCGAGGTTGCTGCCATATCTGAAACCCGGCTGGGCAAATTTCGGAGAGAGGGACACCTCCCTCCGGGCCCAGCCAGGTTTCAGTAATACATGCCAGGTCGGCCTCCTCATCCAGGATCAAATCCCGGATGAGGAGAGCTTTATTTATCACCGACCTGGCATTAAGCAGCAGCAACCTGAGTCCAGGGCCAGAGTTACACCCATCATCAGTACCCAAGATTGGGCTCACAGAGCCGGAACAGGGGACTGTTAATAAGCAACGGTCCCTCGTTCCCCTGGAACGGCTAGCTCTGTGGCCCCCGCCATATCTGCCTCTCCCCAGCAACACAGGGATATTCCGACCCTCTGCCACCCCAGAGATCGGTGCCCCCTCCTCTCCTGTCTCCCGAGCGTCAGGTGGGCCAAATCTATCATTCACACCACTATCAGCCAACTCATCCATACCATAACCCCCTCCCCCAACCCAGTTATACCAATCATTCCATTCATACCCACAAGCATATTTATCCCAGTCATCCATTACTTAGCCCACCCAATATTTTAAAAAACAATTAAATCAATAACAGTATAAAATAGCAGTAATAAAAATTAAAACACTAAAACATTAAAATTATCCTTATAAATAAGTTAATAAGATAAAAAATTAGAAAGTTAATAAAATAGTATAAAAATATAGAATACGAAATAAGATCTTAATTAATAGCAATCATCAGCCAATCAACCAGTCCAGGTCCGAGTCCTCTATAGATCTTCCATATAGTTAGTCTTAAAGTTTGCTGTTTTTACTATAGTCTATGGTCTTGCCACTAGGGGCGCAGTTCTTCTATGATCTTAATAGTACAGTACTGTAGTTGAGGAAATGGGGAAAAAAGTGAGAAGAAATGGTGGGGGGGGGGGGGTGACAGTTTATGACAATTGATGACAAAAGCAGGGATTAAAACGATACACAATAACCCCGGTCTCATTGGCCATGATGTTTCTGCCAGTAATTCATAGTTCTCGCCCCCTCTCAAGTTCTTCAGGTCTCTGTAAGCACCCATACTGGGCGTCTGTCTCCTTCGTTTCTCTCGTCGTCCCCCCCTCTTGGCACCAGCAGCTCTCACCCACCGGTGCCATACAGGGGGGGGGGGGTGTTGTTTCTGGATATTCCTCGCCCATTAGATCTTCTCAGGTGCTCTCCACCACCGACTGCAGGTCGCTCCCACCGGCCCGAATCGTCAGCGGCTTCAGTCTCACGAGCAGGCAGGGTCGCCCCAGTTCCAGTGCTGGTCTCTGCTCCATTCAGCTCCGTTCTCTCCACTCCCCTCCTTTCCGTCGACCCTCGAACCTTGCCTCCACCGCCTCGGCACTGGTCACTCTCACTCACCAGTGCCACGCCAGGAAGCTTGGCTCGGTCCAGCTCTCCACCTTCACAGCTTCTCTCCTCTCTCCCCTCCTTCGGCATTTTCGCTCAGCGTTCAGGCGCGGCCGCCATCTTCCGCACCTCAGCTGATCGGCACTACAGCCTGCAGCCTCCAACGCTCCCCAGCGTCCCCAGCAGCAGCGAGAACGCTCAGTCTCTGGCTGCTTCAATGGGGGGCAAGACAACAGACCAACCTCGGGACATTTCGAAGCTGGACTGGCCCATCTCCGACGATTTTTGCCGTAGTCTCAGGAGAGCGATAGACCCACCATCTCCATACCGCTCAACCCGGAACCTGATTGTTCCTCTCCTGAGTGGATCTGTGAGAACCAGAACGTGACGGCCCTCTATCACTGGAAGGAATGACTTTAGGGCCAGAGACACCGCTCTGAGCTCTAGGAAGTGGATGTTGACTGGTGTTAAGTCTGTCCGAGACCAGAGCCCTTGGGCCACCTGGGAGCCCACGTGTGCTCCCCAGCCCGTCAAGCTGGCGTCTGTTGTGAGAATAATATGATCCTGTGCTCGGAAGGAGCAACCTCGATAAATTGCTGGAGATGTCCACCATCGCAGGGAGTCTCGAGTCTGCTGGTTTAGATGCACTAACCTGCTCGAGTGGCTGGACCATGCTTTTTGAAAGGGCAGTAAGAACCACTGCAGGGTTCGAATATGATGACGTGCCCAAGGCACGATGCCTATGCACGATACAAAGGTCCCTAGGAGTTTGGAAAGAAGGGAAAGTGGGACTCGGCGTAGGTGTTGAACCTTGGCAATCAGCTGCAGAATGTTGGCTTGTCTCTCTGGCGAGAGAGAGACAGTCCCTGAGACAATGTCTATGATAGCTCCTAAGTGCAAAAGGTTGGTTGTGGGAGACACTACATCTTGTAGTGTCTGCATGGTATACTTGAGATCTTCTTTCGCTTTTTTGGGAGATCTTGACAGTATGATGATATCGTCCAAATAAGCTAACAAGCGTATGGACTGAGCCTGAAGGGTGGCTGTCAGAACATCTAACAATTTCGTGAATGTCCGTGGGGCCGATGAGAGGCCAAAGGGCATTGCTCTGTATTGAAAATGTACCCCTTCTAAGCAGAAGCGGAGGAACCTCCGGTGTGACTTGTGGATTGGAATGTGGAGATAAGCCTCCTTCAGATCTATTGATGTGAGGAGGTCTCGGGTTCGAAGTGACGCTACAATGGAGTGGAGAGAGTGCATCTTGAATCTCCTGTAGTGGATAAATGTGTTTAATTGTTTTAAGTTCAAGATTAGTCTGCAACCTCCCAAAGTTTTGGGGACGGTAAAGACTATCAAATAAAAACCTGTGCCCTCCTGATGGCATGGCACTCTCTCGATGGCCTGAATGCATAGCAGGTGGGCGATCTCCTGATTCAGCAATTCTTGTTGTCGAGGGAAACATGACATCTTTGAAAACGGTTGGGTGGAAATTGAATGAACTCTAATCTCAGGCCCTGTGACACTGTGGCCAAGGCCCATTCGTCTGAGGACGTGGTCTCCCAAGAGGTGCTGAACGACTGAAGCCTCCCTCCTAATGGGACCCCTTTGTCTAAATCACTTATTGCATCTGAAGCCCCTTTGGTTGGAGCCTCTAAAAGGACGTCTTGATTGTTGGTAGTTTCTAGATCTGTCCTGGAAACCAGATCTATCACCTCTGAAGGATGACTGGGAGTATTGGCCCTGGTTGTACAACCTCGCGGGCTGAGCCATGCCCGAGGAAGAGTCCCAACGAAAAGGCTGTCTCCGATAATAGGGGGCCAGCTCGACGTTCTTGTCGCTTGTAAGCTTTGGGGAGGCCCTTCCATTTGTCTTTGTCCTCTATTAAAATGGTGTCCAGTGCCTCCCCAAATAACTTGGTACCCTGAAAGGGTGAAGAGGCGAGTTGCCATTTTGATTTGGTGTCCGCTTGCCAATTGTGTAACCACAAAAGGCGTCGCGAAGCCAATGTGGCAGCCATACTTCTGGATGAAAATTTGGCAGCGTGTAAAGTGGCGTCTGCGCAAAACTCTGCCGTAGCCATCAGCTTGTTCAAATCCTGTCTCACTTGGGCATCCTTGGGTCCCAGTCTTGCCTGCATCTCTTGGATCCACATAATGACCACCCTGTTGAAAAAGGACGCTGCCGAGGCTGCGCGTAGACTCCAACCAGCCATTTGGTGCATCTTCCGTAGCAAGATCTCCATCTTTTTGTCCTCCGGTTTGAGACTATCCGAGGTCTCAGATGGTACCAAGGCACTTGAGACCAAGGTTGCCACTGGTTTGTCAATGGGTGGAAATTGGAGTAATGCTTCCAACTTGTCATCCAAAGTATAGACCTTTATTTCCAAGGAAGGAGGGGCCTTGGGCCGCAGCTGGATGCTGCCCAAGGGCGTTTTATATTTCCCACAAAGATCTCTGAAGATGGAATGTGATCAGTCTCTTTTGTAGGTTCTTTAAACAATGTTGTAGAAGGCCTGGGTGCTTCTGCTGTGCCAACGGGCTTAGCTGCACTTGGCAAGTCAACAATCTGCTTAGCTTTGTGAAGCAGAATTCAGAACAACGATGGTTTAAAAAGGCCCGGCAGCGACGGTGGTTCTGGAACCTTCTCATCGTCAGACAAGTCATTGTCTCAGTCACTGCCCTCATCAAGCAGTGGCATTTCCTCGGCCAGCGACCCCAAACCTGACGGGGGTGGAGGTGGTGCTGACCATAGGTGGGCTTGGCGAGGCTTAAAATTGTATTGCTGGACTCTTGCCGCCATGCCCTGGAAATAAGCGTTTGCCACCATGTCCTGGATTGACGTGGGAAGGCTTTGCCAGGAATCCGTTTGGGTTCTAAAACCCGCAACCGTCGGAGTAAAGGTGGCTGATGGCACATGTGGGCCGGCTGTGGAATTCATGGGCATAAACATGGTCTGGCTGGGAGGTCCAAGCCTCTCGGGTCTGAACCCAGGAGAGGGCGCCACCGAAGGGGGCAATGATGATCCCTGGCGGTCAGGGGACCAGTCTCTCTCTGTGGCTAGGCCCCCCTGACTGGACATGAGCTGAGGGGATGATGGGCCCATGAGGTGAGATAACTGCTGAAAGGATGGGATAGGTGGAACAGAACCCATAGCAGTCGAAGGGCTAGGGTGCAAGGCTGCCTCAAGCTGTTGCTCCAAGGCCTTTATTCTTCTTTCAGCATCCTTAAGAGAAGAGGAGGCCTGGTTTGGTTTGGCCTTGGCCTTGCCCAAATGGGCCTTTTCTTTGGGCTTAGAGGTCGCCGGGGAGGGGGTCACCCTGTCCGCCGCTTCTTCCAAATCTGCCATAGTACTCACGGTTGGTAAAAGCAGAATAACCGGGTCTGAATGAGAGCGCCAAGTATCCGATGCTTGTGAAGTCGCAATGCGGATAAAATGGCGGATCGGGCCAGGAGAAGCTGCGCAAGCATCCTGTCTTCCCTGACCTTTGCGCCCGACAGCTGATAGGCTGTCTCTATTTGGCGCCCGTTCTGCTTAAAATGGCGCTCATTTCACCCTTCACCCCCCAAAAGGGGGCGTGTCCGCATCTTAAAATGGCGATGGAGAATGTTGCCTGCCTCCACCGACGCCCGGGTCAGTTTCCGTGCCGATTGTGACGGAGGGCGCTAAGCCTGCTGGTCTCCGAGCTCAGCTGTTCAGCGGCTCGTTTATCTTTGTCCGGCCGCCCTGCTGCATGACCGGTGAAATCCAAGTCAGCTGGGGATCGGCGGAGAAATGCTAGGCTGAGGAGCGCTGTGCGAAAAACTCCAACGCGACGCTTGGCATTCTGATCAGGCTTGCCGAAGCGACGAACAGCTGAGAGGATTCAAGTCCCTTGCGTCAGATGCGATGTAGCCTCCCAGTGGGTGGGGCGGACCCCCCCACCTTCGACTAGCAGCTAGGTCTAGCCTCAGAGGTCAGTGACCAAGGGCTGCAAACTCCTTCTTCAGGGCAGTACTCTCTGGGAGGAGTGGCCCTATAAAGGAGACCTTGTCGGGAGTGGTGCCCGCGGAGGGCAGGAACCCCATCCATGAAGAACCTGAAAAACAAAGCTAAGAAGAATCAATTCTTAGTAAGTGGAAGAAAACCAATCTAGTACACAAACCTTAAACTGGATTTATTTGTGAGAGAAAACTCATTAAGTCCCTACACTTAGACTGAGTTTTTCAAAACTGAGTTATTGGGGCAGCTAAGGGGCGGTACCTCATTAATATGTTAATATGTTAATATAAACTCAGTCCCTACCAATAAGACTAGTTGGACTCTCCTTCCAGTGCAGCGGAGAAATAAAGGTTTAAAATAATGGATTGATGAATAGTTATGTTTTTTGGTTTTGTTGAATCTTTAAAAAATTTAATAGTAATAGTGTTTGGTTCTTTTTTCTTTTTATAATTTCTTTTTAGCTTTTAAGTCATTTTTATATTATTTATTATTTTATTTATTTATTTATTTATTTATTTATTTATTTATTATTTAGATTTGTATGCCGCCCCTCTCCGCGGACTTAGGTAGGAAGAGGTAGTATAAGGGTTTTTAGTTCTTCTAAGGAGAATGAGGAGTTCTTCTAAAGAGAAGGAGTAGGCATAACAGCCTATCTGGACTTGCAAGAGGAAGATGAAATTAGTTTAATAAGATTAAAGGGAAATCAATGTGGAATTCAATTAGAAGAAAATTGAATATCTAGATGACAAAATTAGAGGTCAAGGTTTGGAGGTTTGATGAATACCAGAAGTAATTAATTTGGAACCAGTAATTTTTGGGGGGCAATTATATCTGTTTGACTAATTTGATACTGTTTTTATTGTTATATGAAGGTATTTTGAAATGTATTGAAAACAGTTTGTATGGAAGAAAAAAATTAAAAAATTATACCCACCCACCCAAAAAAGAAGAGACTGGACAGCCATCTATTAAAAAATGGTATATAGTCTCCTCTCCTTAAGAACAGTGTTTCCCAACCTTGGCAACTTGAAGATATCTGGACTTCAACTCCCAGAATTCCCCAGCCAGCATTCGCTGGCTGGGGAATTCTGGGAGTTGAAGTCCAAATATCATCAAGTTGCCAAGGTTGGGAAACACTGGACTAGAAGACCTCCAAGGTCCCAACTCTCTTATTCAGTTATCTGTCGACTGGAATTGTTCCTGTGAAATGCAAACAAGGGCTGGCTGGGGATTTTGATGGTAGATGCAATGAGGATGCGATGGATGTGTTGCTTGGGTCCCACCACCCTGGCTGCCATTTTCACGTTTTTCTCTTACCCTTCTAGGCTTCTCTACTGGCTGGCGTACGCCATGGGTCGCTCGTTCCGAGGCTTCGGATTCGGCCTGACGTTTCTCCCCCTGGTCGCCATGTTGCTCTTCAACCTCTACAGCATGTTTCTGCTGGACACGGAGAACATGTTTGCTGTGAGGAGTCCCAAGGCGGCTTCTTCCCCGTTGCAGAAGGAGCAGGACGTCTCCAGGCCCTGGTACTGGGGGTGAAGCAGATCCTCAAACCAAGGAATGTCTCAGCCTTCTCTCATTGCCACCCTTGGCTGACTGCAGAAGTGGGAGGAGCCCCCCCTTCCCCGGAGGCCATGTAGTCTCATCCAGGGTTGGGTTCCAATTTACCTTGCTGCCGATTTGCTTCCTACCGCGCTGCGTGGGCAAACATGAGCAATGCAAAAAACTCCCGAATTTTTCTTTTAAAAAAGTTGGCGACACCTGCGCAGTGCCAGAAATTCAGTTTCTGCACAGGCATAAAAAAGACAAAAATAAATTTTAAAAAAGAATCCCCCTACAAAAAAATCCAATTTTTTTTTTAAAGCTGGGAGTGCCTGTTGCTTTGTCTCGGTATAGCTAGGCTACGAGACCTTCGACATACACAGAGCAGAGAATTTTAACAGAGCGTGGGTGTGTGATAAAGCCAAAGAAACAAAGACACAGACTTAGTTATGCTTAATAAGTACTATTTACATATGGACAAAAGATAGAAACCATTCATAATAAGCACTAAGCAAATACAATAAAATACGCACAAAGCTAATACATTCCCCCCTCCAGGCAAAGTAAAAATGAGAATGACTGAGCAGAAATGTGCGTCGCAGCGTCATTTGAGGGATGGAGTGCTGGCGCCCTCTTATGACGAACCAGCCTAGAATATTTAACAGTTAAAGTGACAGTACACTTTTAGAGTGATAGTACAAGTTTACAATGGCAAACCCTAACAAACATGTACCCTGTACTAACAGTGTCCATGGACTGGCACCAATCAATCTGGTTCAGTGACTTCACCATGATGTCATCATGACGTCAGCACCAGGTCGCTACTGGTTTGGGCGAACTGGGAGGAACCTACCTCTGATCTCACCCCACCTCCGTCCAAACTAGTGAAAGCAGCCCAGCTGAGAAGACTGGCCAACCTCAGCTCCTTGGAGAGAAGCCCATCTCTGCTCTACACCATTAGAGCCTTGGCCAACTTATTTAGAAAGTCCTTTCTGATCTTCACCTAGATGCCTTGCTGTCACTTGAAGCCATCCTCTGTTCTGGGCCTTGTAGCGGGTTGCTACTAGAATGGGCCACACCATAGCTCCGGTAGCGAAAATGGAGCTGTGCGCATGCAGAAGCAGAAAAACCACTGAAATCTCTCACGCGCCCGTGTCCCCTCGCGAGAATTTGTTTCCTGTGCAGAAGAAAAATGTCGCTCGGACGCGGACATGCGCACGCTGAGGATGCAGAGCTCTGTGGGAAGCGCACCGGTAGTGTTGTGAGCGATCCTTGTCCACCTCAGGTCATGCCTGATTCTGAAGAGGATGAGCCAGGCCCCTCTGGGTACTGTGCGCCAGGGAGGCTGCCAGAGGAAGCTGAGAGCGAGTGTGAGGCAGACAGTGACAGCCTGAGGGGGCTGATGTGACAATGGGAGATTGGTCACTGTCAGACAGTGAGGAAGACATATTAGTGGAAAATAGTTGGATTAATCCGTGCTATAGAAGAATGGCTAGAAGGAGAGAGGAGATCCAGAGTAAAAGGTATTAATTCACAACCTTAGTTCTTTGAGGTGTGATGTCACTTCCAGGCAATATAAAGAAATGGGATTGTGGGAAATGGGGGCGTGAGCTCTCAACGTTCGTTCCATGGAAGAGCCGAGAAACTGTAGTGTGTTTCAAAAGAAGTTCTAAAGATCATGATCTCTGCCTCCAAAGACATTCTGTGCAGGATTTCTATGCTAGCAAAAGTACTCGGTGAGCTACTGCCTCCATTTTGACTTATGAGAAGGGGTTATCTAAGGCAGTATTTCCCAATCTTGGCAGCTTGAAGAGATCTGGACTTCAACTCCCAGAATTCCCCAGCCAACGAATGCTGGCTGGGGAATTCTGGGAGTTGAAGTCCAAATCTCTTCAAGCTGCCAAGGTTGGGAAACACTGATCTAAGGAATATGATAACGACTGAGTTAGGCGCGCTTCCCAGACCCAGAGTCGAAGCTGGTTTTTTTAATGAGATAGAATTCTGCTTCTATGCTACTTTTAAATTATGCATTGCATTCATGTATCCTGCTTGACTGAAATAAAGAGTGAGTTTTATTACTAAGAAGTGGTTTCCCGGGGATTGGAACTTATCGGAAGCCCGCGAACAGAACAGGTAGCGGCGGTAGGTAGCAACCTCCGCCTGTTCTTCTCCCTTCAGATTTGGGAGGTGGGCTGGCAAATTCCATATCCCCCTTCAATGTTTTTCATGAAATTCAATATGTCTCCCAAGAATTAGGGGAGACATGATGGCTGTTTTCCAGTATTTGAGGGGCTGATCTAAAGAAGGGGTTGATTATTAATGAACAATTAATAGCAATTATGGATAGAATAGTAGTTTCCCAATCCTTAAAGGGCTGCCACAGAGCAGATGGCATCTATTTATTCTCCATGCCACCTGAAAGTAGTACAAGAAGCAATGGGCGGAACCTCACCAAGAAGAAATACAATCTGGAAATAAGGAAAAACTTGGGACTGGGCGGCATATAAATAAATAAATAAATAAATAAATCCCTTCTTTTTTATTAAAAGAAATTAATAATTTAAAAAAACCAAAATCCATTACTATTAAAACTAAAACAACCAGCAAAACTTTTAATAAAAACAGGTGAGGGCTGGTTTTTTTCTCTGCTATTATTTAAGTGCTTTTACCATATGCTTTAAATCAAGAGTCACTTCTCTCTCTGTTTCTCTCTCTTTCCTGTCATTCTCTGCCTCAATCATTTTCTAATTTCTCTTTTTTTTCTCCCCTTTTTTCTATCATTTCTCTCTCTCTCTTCCTCTCTCATCTCTCTTTCTTTCTTTCCCTCTCTTTCTCTATCTTGCTTTCTTCCTCTCTCACTCTCTTCCTTCCTCTCTCATCTCTTTCTTTCTTCCTTTCTCTCTCTCTTTCTCTCTCTTGCTTTCTTCCTCTCTCATCTCATTCTCTTTCTTTCTCTCTCTTTCCCTTCTCTCCTTATCTTTCTCTCTTCCTTCTCTCCTTCCCTCTATCTTTCTCTCTCCCAGTCACCTTCTCTCTTTCTCTCCCACTTTATCTTTCTCTCTCTCCCTTCTCTCCTCGATCTTTCTCTACTTTCTCTCTCCCCCCTCTCATTCTCTCCCCCTCTCTTTCTTTCTCTCTCCCCCTCTTCCTCTTTAATCTTTCTCTCTCTCTTCCTCCCCTTCTCTATATCTTTCCCTTTTTGTCTTTTTCCCTCCTTCTCTCCTTCTCTTCCTCTATCTTTCTCTCACTCTTTCTTTTTCTAAAAAAAAAAGACACAACAAAATCCCCGCATTGAAAACATCTGGGAGTTGCGGGGAGCCAGTCTTTCACGGTGCTCCAACACAACATCCCTCAATCCCTTGAAATCACTGCGGGGTTTCACCCCCTGCGATTGGGAAGACTTTCTAGCGGCTGAAGTTTAAAAGTTAAAAGTTGGGAGGCCAAACGGGTGCTGCATCTTTTATCGCTCTCCTCCCCCTTTCTCCTCTCCCTCCCGCCGTCCCATGGACTCCAAGGGCGGCTGCTGCTTCCCAGCTGATGCGGTTTGGAGGCACTTCTGAAAAAGCCGCAACGGGCCCCCGGGCTTTTCTTTTGCGCTCCCGGAGCTATTCAGCATGCTTGGTGCACATCCTTGTGCGCACGGCACACCCCTCCCTCCAAGACAGTCCCCCCCCCGATTCCTGCGCCTCCCAGTCTCTTGGATATTTGGCGCTGACTTGGGGAAGGGAGAAAGCTAATTGCTAATAATGGAGAGAAAAGAAACCCCCCCCCAAGCAGGAGTGGCCCGGCATATGGTGAGCGGCCCCCGATGCTCAATATTCATGTGCCGGCCCGGGCCCGGATGAGGTGAGCACCCGGCCGCCCAAGCCTCGTTCCCAAATGGATTTTTTTACACAGAAAGCTGCTTAGGAAAGAAACAAAATTTAACACAAGCTCAACTAACGTTTGCAAATGGCTTTTTTTTGAGCGACTGGGATGATTGGCTTGTAAAAGAAATTGGGGTGCAAAAGCAAACTACTCGTGCCGGCCCGGGCACGGATGAGGCGAGCGCCCGGCCGCCCAAGCCTCGTTCCCCAACGCCGCGTCACCGCCACCCCGAAGGGGCTCCTACCTTCGCCTCACGCTTTATTCCGGAACCGGGAGGACCGCGCTGCCAAAGGCTCCGTCGGGGCTTTGAGTCCTGCCTCACGAGGGCCAGAGGGCGCGCCTTTTTTGTTGGTGAGGCAGGCGGCCAGCAAGAGAGGGCCGGTACTGCGCATGTGCGAGGAGCT